>NW_016803686.1:721864-733432 GCF_001698545.2 Rhinopithecus bieti | reverse complement strand
ACTATTCACAATAGCAAAGACTTGGAATCAACCCAAATGTCCATCAGTGACAGACTGGATTAAGAAAATGTGGCACATATATACCATGGAATACTATGCAGCCATAAAAAAGGACGAGTTTGTGTCCTTTGTAGGGACATGGATGCAGCTAGAAACCATCATTCTCAGCAAACTATTGCAAGAACAGAAAACCAAACACTGCATGCTCTCACTCATAGGTGGGAATTGAACAATGAGATCACTTGGACTCAGGAAAGGGAACAGCACACACCGGGGCCTATTATGGGGAGGGGGGCGGGGGGGAGGCATTGCATTGGGAGTTATACCTGATGTAAATGACGAGTGGATGGGTGCTGATGAGTTGATGGGTGCAGCACACCAACATGGCACAAGTATACATATGTAACAAACCTGCACATTATGCACATGTACCCTAGAACTTAAAGTATAATAATAATGAAAAAATAGTAATACCATAATTTCCACAGTTAATTAAAATAGAAAAATAGTTACATAAAAAACATGAACTTCCAGGAGACAAAAGGAGTTTAAAAATCACATCTCTTTGTATAAACTCTGACATCTGACAATGAATTCCATTTTAAAAAGTTAAATGTGCAATTAAGCGTATTGTCACAAAGATTAATCTCAGTGTAAAGGCTTCCTACAACAATAGTATTGTACATGCCAGAACATTTATTAGAAAAGAAACAGACTGGCTTAAAGAATATTATTTGGCAAGTAGTACTTGGTAAGACAGTACATGCTTAGAAAGGCTCCAGGAAATATCTGTTCCTTAAGAAAGCTGACGGGTCCTAAATCAGATGTACTACTCCAATTGGGAAAACAACTGTTAATGGAGCTAAATAATGATAGTTGAGTAACTGGATGATGCTAAACCTGTTGATTTGAAGGAAATATAAATAAACTGTTAATCTGCCTCAAAATCCTTAACATCCACCCCTGCCAAGAAAACCTTGACCTTTTCTGTATTGCTTTTGAGCTCTGTTTATGGGATTTTAAATCATCTGACATAAAAACCTTCTCCCTTGGATATTCCCTTGGACAAGAGCATATATCTACTTCCAACAATTTATACTAGCCCTTTATACCAAGCCCAGTCAAGAAATGTGGGGACCCCAGCAAGATAGCAATATGGTGTCACTTTACAGTTGTATTCCTCAAGCATTTGTTCACTGTTTATTTAATGGTAGAAGTAAGCAATGATTTTCTATTAAAATTTTCTACTCCTTACATTCAAAATGTGAGGTTTATCTTATGCATGAATATTAACTTCTGCTTTTCCCCCAGTGTCTTCTAGGATGTTCTCCTGTGATAGATTAAATATAACCGTACATTCTTTGCATGGAGTCTATTTTCCAACTCCTTGCATCTGAGTTGGCCTTGTGGTATGCTTTGACCAATAGAATGAGGCAGAAATGACTTGTGTGACTTGCAAGCATCAGCTTCAAGAGCACCTGCAGCTTCTGTTCCCACCCTCCGGGACACTGACATCTTGTGAACAAGCCCAGCTAGCCACCTTAAGGATGAGAGCCTTCCTAGAGAGGGAGGTCACTGGGAAAGAGTGGCCCTGCCACCCCATCTATTCCAGTCCTCCCAGCTGAGATACTCAACATGTGAATGACGTGCCAGCCAACATGTCAACTAACTGTAAAAGCATGAGTGAGCCCAGCCAACTCCAAGTGGAGCCGAGATGAGCCAACTCACATGAATACTGCCCAAGTTGACAATTCACTGAATTGCAAGCAAACAAATGGCTGTAATTTTAAGCCACTACATGTTGGATTGGCTATATAAAAATAGATAACTAAGACACACACCATTTGACATGGTAGACTAAAATTAAGGCAGCCCAAATGTATTAATTCCCACATAAAAAATGAGAGGATTGGGGTAGACGTGGGACTTGAGAAAGTATCACTAGAAACAGTCACTCATTCTTTACATTGTAGATTTCAACTAACTCCTGATATAACACCTTTGATTCTTTGGATTTCAGTTCCATGCATCTCATCTCTCCCAGAAAAACCAAGTAACTGGGAAAGTCTCTTATTCTATCAATGATTACTAATGTGCCAATACGCTGCTAGGGGATAGCACACAACAGTGAACAAACAGGTTTACGCTCCGTCCTTATGGAGCTTACCACCTAGTGGGATGTTATCTTAGTCCATTTCATGTTGCTATAACAGAATACCTGAAATTATGTCATTTATAATGCACAGAAATTTATTGGTTCACAGTTCTGGAGGCTGAAAATTTCAATATTAACATACCAGCATCTTATGAGGGCCTTCTTGTTGCATCATCAAGTGGCAGAAGGCGAGAGGGTAAGAAAAAGAAAGAAGGGGCTGAACTGCACTTTTATTTTACTTACTTATTTATTTTTGAGATGGAGTCTCACTCTGTCACCCAGTCTGGAGCGCAGTGGTGTGATCTCGGCTCACTGCAACCTCCACCTCCCAGGTTCAAGCGATTTTCCTGCCTCAGCCTCCCAAGTAGCTGGGATTACAGGTGTGCACCACCACACCCAGCTAATTTTTGTATTTCTAGTAGAGACAGGTTTTCACCATGTTGACCAGGCTGGTCTTGAACTCCTGACTTCAGGTGGTCTGCCTGCCTCGGCCTCCCAAAGTGCTGGGATTACAGACATGAGCCACCACACCAAACTTGCCCTTTTGTAACGGCACCAACCCCACCCACGAGGGTGGAGCCTTCATAACTTAATTACCTCTTAAAGATCACACCTCTTAACACTGTTACAATGGCAATTCAATTTCAATATGAGTTTAGGAAAGGACAAACATTCAAACCATAGCAGTTATCTTAGTCCATTCAGTTTGCTATAACAAAGTACCATAGATGGGTGGCCTATAAACAACAATAATTTATTTCTCACAGTTCTGCAGGCTGGAAGTCTGAGATCAGGGTGCCAGCTGGGTCATGATCTTGCAAGAACCCCCTTCTGGATTGCAGACTGCTGTCTTCTGGCTATATCTTCACATGGTGTAGAGAAGATGAGAGAACTATGTGGGATTCCTTTTATAAATGCGCTAACCCATTCATGGGGGCTCTACCCTCATAACCTAATTACCTCCCAAAGGCCCCACCTCCTAATACTCTCACACTGGAGGTTAGAATTTTAACATACAAATTTTGGAGGAACCAGATATTCAGTCGATTACATTAGGTCTTCCTTGAATGGCAAATTATAAAGTTTATTATTTGATGACAAGGGTAATGAGTGCTGAAAAAGAAGCAGGCAGGGGGCTATAATCACACCTAACAGGAGTCTGACGTGATCTAGGAAATCATGGAAGGCTCTTCTGAGATGGTGATTTTCAAGGTAAGCCTTGAGAGATGAGTAGGAATTAAATGGACAGAGAACAGGAAACTACGCACAAGGCCCTGAACACAGGAAAAGGAAATTACACTTCTGAGACACAGAAAGCCAGTGTGGCAGCATCACAGAGAGCTAGGGTCAGTGTGGATCGTCAAGGGTAAACTTTATACTGAGCAAAAGCATTTGGTTTTCCACTTTTTAAAAAATGTAACTCTGGCTTCAGTGCACATCAGAGGAAGCAAATGTGCAATCTGTGAGATAGGAGACTATTACCAAGGATGATGGAGGCTTAGACTAAGGTGTTGAAGAGAAGCAGCTGATTGGACTTGCTAAATGAGGTCAGCTACCCCACACCAAATAATTCTAAGTATCCATCCATAGAATTACAGAAAGTTAGAAGTGGAAGCAACTCAAAATCGTATAGTCCAAACTCCTCTCTTCATAAATCAGGAAACTGAGGACCAAAGAGAAAAGGGCTTGGCAACAGTGAGAGGGCCTTGGAGAGAGCCAAAGGTAGACCCCACGTTTTCCTTTTCCAGCTGCTTTCTCCCTGATTTAGTGTGTGCAAAGTCCTTTCCCACATATCATGCTAATTACAAAAACAGCTAAATATAAAGTTTATGATTTGATTACGAGGGTGACAAGTGCTGAAAAAGAAGAGTGCAGGTTTACCTCCTAACAACTTTAACAAGCAGGCAAGGCAGACGTTACAATTCTAATCTTAGGAAGAAGAAAGTGAGGCCAAGGTTCCCATTGCTAATGTTGCCAGAGTCAGAATTGGAACCCAAGGCCGAGTGCATTGGCTCAAGCCTGCAATCTAACCCTTTGGGAGGCTGAGGTAGGAGGATCACTAAAGCCCAGTTCAAGACCAGCCTGGGCAACACAGCAACACCCTGTCTCTACAAAAACTTTAAAAAGTAACTGGGCATGGTAGTACGTGTCTATGATCCCAGCTACTCAGGAGCTGAGGTGGAAGAATTCCTTGAGGCCTGGAGGCTTAACTCAGTTAATGCAGTTAGCACTTACAGAGCACCTACTGTGTGCAAGCTATTCTCCCTCAGTGGAAGAGCCAAATGAGTAATTAAAAGGGTTTATAACCCAGTAAGGGAGATTAGCCTTAGTTATGAGATGAGAAATTTCATTTTACCTTTCTTGCTTCTGGGGGATGGGGTGTTTGAGAAAGCCTGTCATTTTCTCTTGACTCTCCTGCTCTTACTAAGTCCAGGAAGAAAGAAGTGTGCAGCCCACGTGTCAGGCCTGTCACTGTTGGGCAGGCTTTTATAACAACTAGACTTCTTTAATGTAGGCAATGGAAACTGGCTACCCAACATAAATGAAGTGCCTTTATTAGAAGGTAACCACAGAACTAATGGAAAGATTGGAGAATCAGACTTAGAAACAGGCAGAACACAGGTGCTGGATCTACATACAAAGAGGTAGGAGTCAGAATAATCATTAGCCAAGACCTGTCTGCCAATGGGATGCATGGATTCCTATCACATTCCATCTCTTTGTCCCTCTACCCAAGATTTATATTCCAGGGGGGGAACATCCAGTTGGTCTAACCTGGGTCAAATCCTACCTCTAGGTTAGTGCAGGGCAGTGTACCCAATTATACTTCCACCAGGCTGCTTCCAGTGCAGATGAGGTAATTAGCCTAACATCATACTGTTAGAAAAGGGGGAAATATTTTAGGCAGCCAAAGAGAAAAAAAAATCACAAGACTTAGTGCACGCCACAGGTCTTAAGGTAACAATATCAATTTCTCTTTCTAGAAAATAAACCTGAACATTAATCACCAGCACTCTTCATCTAAAATGGCTCCATGTGAACCACTACTGGGTTTTCATTCTAGCAAAGTGATGAAAGAGTGTTGTAGCTACTTACATATCACCTACCACAGTTGCAGCATGAGTACAGAAAGCACATAATCAACCATGCCGAGCCTGAGATAGCCTTCTGCAAGAATAGAAACAGTAATTGTCATGTGCCTCTGCCACGGTGATTTTTCATTGCAACTGATTGCAATGAGGTGGATTAATAATAATAATAAAAACAGTTGTGGCTAGAGGACCTACTGTGTGGCAGGCAGGCACCAGGCTAGGCATTTTACATACATTAGCTTTTCTTTTAATCACACTGCATTATGGTGTGCAAAATATGATGGTTGCAATTTCATTCTGTTTCATGGTTGTCTTCGCCAACAATTTCTGCTTTCTTTCTAGAAGTCTCTAGGGATTACTTCTGTTACCATCAGTGGATGCTATAGATCTAGTTGAAAACAATAAAGATATTCTGCACAAAGGGCATCCAGAGAATAAAAGTTCCAGAGAATAATGCCTTGAGCTTTCTCGGGGGCTAACTCCTGCCAGCCTATGATATTTCCTCTGGTGAAATATTTTGCTTTTTTATTGACTGCAGGTAGAATATAAAAGGGAAAAATCCAACTGGCTTGCAGAAATAGATCACAGGCTGGTCTGAAGCTCTGGTCCTGCTGTAGAACAGGTAACCTGGAGAAATTGCCTTTGTAGTTAATATCCAGGAAAAGTCTGAGACTGTTTACCCTGGATACCTGCACCTGGTAAGCAGGCAGGCATATAGTCTGGGTCTCTAGAACAGCTAAGAGGGACCAAGAGAATATAAGCATCCCTGCAAAGTGGTAGGGAAGCGTCTTGTAGCTGGCAACATCTTCACTGTGGGCAGGTGGAGTCATTAGCAGGTTGGAAAGCTTAAGAGATCAGGGAGCCCATTTATCAGTCTGGGAACATCCTGTGTGCCTATTTTGTGCAGTCATGGTAAAGCAGGTGAATTTTTATATACTTTGCAATTAAGACATGGTGTCTGTTGGCATTTTTCCATCAGTCACAGCTCCAGCAGGTATTGATGCACACATACGACTCCTAAAAACATTCCTGATTCAAAAAGAGGCAGATTAAAGGAAGAGAAAGCTACTGAGGAGAGGAGTGTTGATCTCCAAACTGAATAAATGGGGGGAGGGACTGTATCTGAAGCACATAAAGGTGGTGGTGAGGAAAATTAATCTCATCCAGAGTAAAATGAAGGATCAGCTGGAGATACAACAGAGCCAGGCAAAGAATAAAGATTTGTCAAAGCAGTGAACAAACCAAAAAGGTAGGGTGGGGAGAAGGCTAGTCCTAGAATAATATAATTTTAAAATAAAACTGTTTGAAAAAAATTAAGAAACCTAGTGCATTGTTGAGCACCGATAGCAGATACCTGGAGACAGAGACACCAAGACATCGAGGTTCTAGCCACTGATAATTTAGTCCTTTATGGTGTCAGACCATGTAAAAATGAATATATTTAAATGACAGTAAAAGAAAACAAGTGTAGATGTAAGTATGTTTACTTAGATTTTTTTGAGGCAGTAAAACAAATAGGCCCTTTTCCTCCCCATTTTTCCTGATGTGAAATCACTAAAAGTTAAGCTGTGATTTTCTTAAAGCCTTATAAACTGAACTTAAACTTTGGAAGAAAATAGGCTTATCAAATGATAAAAATAAATATGAAGTATAAGATGATAAATAGACTGTGTGTCAGGTGCTGAGTCTCATCATAGGGAGACTGTGTGTTGGGTGCTGGGTCTCATCGGGGAAGACTGTGTTGGGTGCTGGGTCTCATCACGGGGGACTGTGTGTTGGGTGCTGGGTCTCATCACGGGGAGACTGTGTGTTAGGTGCAGGATGTCATCAGGGGGAGACTGTGTGTTGGGTGCTGGGTCTCAGGGGCCTCTTTATGTAGGCTCGTTATGTAAAAATAAATAAATACATATTTTGTAGGCATAGTATAAGGATGTGTGAAGATGAGGAGACACAAGAAAACATCTCAACCACCAAAGAGTCACTCTGAGGCCAAATGTCCAACATTAAAAGAGAGGCCTCACCAAGAACTGGAACCAAAACTTTTCATTGTTCGGGTCCAGCAGCAGCTCTGGGAGCCCAGAGAATTTTATCATCCCATCAGAAACAAGAGTCTATAATCTTCCAGCTGCTTTGTTTATTTATAAATTTGTACTTTTTTAAAAATGGGTTTGATCAGTTCAGATTCAGAACACCCATACACGTTTCAAGTCACTGTATGTGCCTTGATTTCCTGTAAATCCAACCTATAGAATGTGGGCTTTTAATCAATAATTTCAACAAGTATTAATTGAACATATACTATGGATTCGTCATTGGTTCGTGTACTTAAAATAGAACCAGAGTACTGAATAGGATAAACAAGATCCCTGCCCACACAGAGTTTACAGGGTGGGGCTGGGGAGGTGGGCAAATATGAGAAGTATAAGATAATAAATATAACAACAGTCTGAGAAGGGCATGATTCTGTAAAGCACATTAGAAGGATACCTAACCCAGACCTGTAGGTCAAAAATATCTCCCAGAGGAGGTAACATCTACAATGAAGGTGTTGGCCAAATGTGCATGTATATACACACGCGTGTATATGCACACGCACGTAGGTGTGTATGTTTGGGGAAGAGGAATGGTCCTAATTCAGGAAGAATAGAATACACAAAGCTCCAGGGACAATAAGGTACCTGACCTTCATGGCAAAAAGGTACATGAAGTACGTTTGGGGGGACTGGAGCATCCCATGTAATTAGGGAGTGGGGAGAGCTAAGACTGTAGCCAAAAGCAGGAATTGGTAAGCAGAAATGGAAGCCACTACCAAGTTTTAGGCAGAAGAGTGACATAATCACATTTACTTTTTTTTTTTTTTTTGAGACAGAGTCTCACTCTGTCACCCAGGCTGGAGTGCAATGGCATGATCTCAGCTCACTGCAACCTCTGCCTCCTGGGTTCAAGCGATTCTCCTGCCTCAGCCTCACAAGTAGCTGGGATTACAGGCGCCCACCACCACGTCCAGCTAATTTTTGTATTTTTAGTAAAGACGGGGTTTTACCATGTTGCCCAGGCTGGTCTTGAACTCCTGACCTCAGGTGATTCACCTGCTTCAGCCTCCCAAAGTGCTAGGATTACAGGCATGAGCCACCATGCCCAGCCACATTTACATTTAATAAAGATCATTCTCACAGGTTGTTGTGAGGATGATGAGAGAAGAGGAAGACTAGAGAAGAGTAAGAAAGGAAGCAGGGCTGCCAAGTAGGAAATCCAAATGACTGTCGGTAGGTAGATGGGGATGCTGAGTTGGGTGGAACCACATAGAAGGAGAAAGTAGGTAATTGTGGAAGATTGTTAGAAGGTAGTATCAGTAACACTTGGCAATTCATTAAGTATAGAAGTGAGAGAGAAAAATGTGGTCAGTTTCTCTGGTATTTGGCCACAGGTTACTGGTGATTGGTTGTACCATTTATAAAGATTGAGAATCAAGAAGAAAGAGCAGGTTTGATGAAGAAGGTGATGAGTTCAAGTTTGAGTATACTGAACTTAAGATGCCTGTGAGACACCCATGTGAAGAAGTCTAGCAGGCAGCTGATATATGCAGACACAGACACAGAGAAAGAATTGGTGATCTAGAGTTGGAGCTCATCAGCACAGTCTACCCAGAAATACAGTTTTGAGAAGTATCAATATATGGATGGTAATAGATCCCAGGGGCTTGAATACGCCCTTCCAACTTGAGTCAGCTGAGATTAGAAGGCAAGGTCATTTAGCACAAAACAAAGGCAGTTTCTATAGAAATAACTACTGGGGGTCATTTTTCTGAGAAAGGGCTGTGAGCAGACAGTGCTTCCTGGATTTTCCAATGCAGTGGGCAAGGGGAGGCAGGCTGATCACTCTCGTCCTCCAAAGAATATGGTTCAAATCCTTCTGACACAGAACAGCCATTTGTTGATATGATTGTCTGGAGCAGATGACATACATGATAAAGATAAAGATGAAAGCTACCGGATAACTCTCCTTAGAACTCAGAGCATGAAAACCCAGCCAAATGAAGTAGGACAGGGGAATCTTAAAGCACTCGGAATGCCAATGCTCCCTTCCCCCTGCCACTGTATAAATATGAGAGAGAAGGAATGGCAGATGGAAGAGACATGAGAAAGAAAGAGGAGCCCTGGCAGGAAAGTACCCACAAAACACCAGAAATGACCCCTGCGTGACAACTCCCAACACTACCAGACCAGGTAATCAGAAACCCAGACTTACAAACTCAGGCCAGCACCCACCCAAGCCATGTTGCCCAGGTTGCACTTGCCAGGAAAGAGACAAAAGTATGCTCCTGATACATCCTTCTTTTATTTGCAAAACTGGAATTTCTTAGGTCACAATTGATATGTTATGTCACATTTTCACTATTCTTTTATCTTGCCAAAAATATTTCTGTGAACCCACATCTCTACCCAAAATGAGAAAAAGATCCTTACTTGAGAAGGCCTTGTGATTTGCACCATTTACATGAGTTATTTTACCCTACACTCATGACATTGATTATGCTCACTTACATTAACCTGGCCTCTCCTTTATTAGCAATTTGTAGCCTTATGGCCCAAAGATACTTCCAACTTGAGAATCTGTTTAAGATTAGCCAACTTTCAGTTGGTTAGCCTAGACAACTTAACTTGTTCACAATAGTACAGATCGTAAGTTTATGATCCCATTTTTAGCAATGGCAAAGTATTTGGCTGCCAAGATCACTGGTACAGAGTTATAATTAATCCAAGAGTATAACATATAAAGTTACAAAATACATTCTGAAGTCAATCCATAAGAGACAGATTTTGCCGGTAATTGCCAAAATGTTCATTACACACTATACACACACACAGACACACACTTACCTTGCCTGTATATGTGTGTGTTACGTTTTGTTGTTCATCTCATGAAGCATGCTGAGCTCATCTTAAGTGGCCACACTGGTTGAAAATGGTGTGATTATTCTGTGGTTATTTTGCAGAGGACATGGTACTAGAAATTAGACAACTGAAAACTCTTAAGGACACATGCTTCATGGTTCCAGTAGTGACCACACTCCTTCTACTGTGAGACACACAACATGAACATCAGAGAGAGGACCATCCAGGACTGATAAAAGGCAAGACTTGGTTAAGAGAATCTTCTCTTATATTGAGAGATCTGGGTTTCACTCATCAAAAAATCACATTTTCAGCCCTGTGAAGAAAAAAAGATACTAGGTAATAACCAAAAAGACTTCATTAAGAATAAATCCTGTCAGGTTAATCCAATCTGCTTCCACGATAGCATGGGGAGGAAAAAAAGATGTGCAGTTTTGTTAAGCACAGAAAATGACATCAATTCCCTAGGAAAACACAGCCATGCAACTTGGCAGATTCAAACTACACTGTTTGACATGGGTCAGGCACCTTTATGTCTGATGAATATGTAACAACAAGAATGGTTCAAAGATCTTGATGAGAAAGCACAAGACAAATGCCAAAAGCTGTTCATCATCATTGTAGAATTTCAGATTCAATGAACATAGCATTTCTCTGACTCTAAAGTTTCTTTTTTAAGTAGTACTTATCAGACAATTATAAAATACAAAAAAAATCAGGTCACCTGCTGAAAGGAGGCAATTATAAATAATCAAAAATCCTCTCTCAGGATCCAAATCACAACACAAGAAATTTGTATCATAAATATTTGACAGCTTCCATTGTCTGGTTGTGCTCACTCAGAAAAATAACAGGTACTTGCCTTAGGAAAAGAAAAACCAACACCAGTCTCAAATCTTTTGTCTTTTGAATAACATTTCACACATACAGCAGCCTGCTTCTAAAGATTTCAAAACACTGTGCAAACAATTATGATCTCCATAGTACTGAGCTGCCAAGGGAAAAGAGGCTTGGAGAAAATAAAGACTGTGCAAGATGACCTCGCAAGTCAGGGGTGGATATGGATGAAACTCTTTTTTTTTTATTTTCTTTTTTTTATTATACTTTAAGTTCTAGGGTACATGTGCATAACGTGCAGATTTGTTGCATATGTATATTTGTGCCATGTTGGTGTGCTGCACCCATCAACTCGTCAGCACCCATCAATTCATCATTTATATCATGTATAACTCCCCGATGCAATCCCTCCCCCCTCCCCCCTCCCCATGATAGGCCCCAGTGTGTGATGTTCCCCTTCCCGAGTCCAAGTGATCTCATTGTTCAGTTCCCACCTATGAGTGAGAACATGCGGTGTTTGGTTTTCTGTTCTTGTGATAGTTTGCTAAGAATGATGGTTTCCAGCTGCATCCATGTCCCTACAAAGGAC
>NW_016803686.1:705525-718316 GCF_001698545.2 Rhinopithecus bieti | reverse complement strand
GCAGACTGCTGTGTTAGCAGTGAGGGAGGCTTCGTGGGCGTGGGACCCTCCGGGCCAGGTGAGGGATATATTCTTCTCGAGCGCCCGTTCGCTTAGAGCGCACTATTGGGGTGGGAGTTACCCGATTTTCCAGGTGTTGTGTGTCTCAGTTCCCCTGGCTAGGAAAAGGGATACCCTTCCCCCTTGCGCTTCCCAGGTGAGGTGATGCCTCGCCCTGCTTCAGCTTTCTCTGGTCAGGCTGCAGCAACTGACCAGCACCGATTGTCCGGCACTTCCTAGTGAGATGACCCCAGTACCTCAGTTGAAGATGCAGAAATCACCGGTCTTCTGTGTCGCTCGCGCTGGGAGTTGGAGACTGGAGCTGTTCCTATTCGGCCATCTTGCTCCGCCCCCCCGAAAAAGTATGTATTTTTCAATGTTAAATTTATATCTAGACATAGAGAGGTATGTGTACCACTACCACTAGATGTAGATAAAAAACACATCCCATTTTTCTTTTCATTTATTTATATATTTTTAGAAAGACAGAGTCTCTCTCTCTGTCACCCAGGCTGGAGTGCAGTGGTATGATTATAGCTCACGGCAGCCTCAAACTCCTGGGCACAAGCAATCCTCCCACCTCAGCCTCCCAAGTAGCTGGGACTACAGATATGCACCACCGTGACTGACTCATTTTTAAATTTTTATGTAGACAGAGTCTCAATATGTTACGCAGACTGTGCTCAAACTCCTGGCCACAAGCAATCCTCCAGCCTCAGCCTTCCAAAGAGTTGAGATTACAAGCATGAGCCACTACGCCTGGCCAGATCCCATTTTTCTCCCAGATATTTCATTTGTTCACTCAGTTCTATATTCATTCACTTCAAGTTATTGAATGCACAGTATATGCCTGGTACTGTATAAGGTGCTATTCGGATACAAAGATTAAGTAAGTCCTTGTCTTAGTGAGAAGGTGGCATCATACCACATTGGAAATCAATACCAGTTGTGCACTGCCTGTTCTAACATGCACTGCCTCCAGGGTGATTGCTGGGAACATAGGGAACTTCCACAGACAACCAAAAGAGGGAGCTTCTGAGTCTTTTGCAGCCATTGTTCCTTCCAGGCCAAGGCAGAAGAGTGAATGAGGATATACAGCTACATGATTTATTGCCTGCCCTGATGCCACAAGAATCAGAGGAAGACACAGCAAGTCACAATTTTCAGCAGCCCTCCTGAGTGTGTTGAGCAAAAGTTAACCCTTTAATACACAACTCCAGATCCTTTCCCTTCATGACTTCCTTCTTCATCTAGGCCACAAACCCAGCCAACCCTTCTCTCTAGATCTTTTTCCAAGATGGACTTAGTTAGACTATATGCAACACCATTTCTAAGTACTTTTGACTGTCCTTCTTTTTGGGAGGGGCAGGAGGGGGATGGACAGTTTCACTCTTTCACCCAGGCTGGAGTGCAGTGGCATAATCTCAGTTCACTGCAACCTCTGAATCCCAGGCTCCAGTGGTCCTCCCACCACAGCTTCCCCAGTAGCTGGGAACACAGGTGCACAACACCATGCCCAACCAATTTTTTGTATTTTTGGTAAAGATGGCATTCCACCATGTTGCCCAGGCTGGTCTCAAACTCCTGAGCTCAGGTGATCATCTGTCTCGGCCTCCCAAAGTGCTGGGATTACAGGAGTGAGCCTCCATGCCTGGCCTTACTTTTGACTGTCTTTTAATGTAGTTTTTTCCCCCTGCATTATAAAATCCATTACTACAAAGTAGGAGAATCATTTCTAAGTCAGCAGAACTAAGGCACATCCAGCTATGCCCTCTGATCCATGTGAACAAACTCTGTTCTTGTTTACTTCACTATTCTGGTTAAAAGAATGTGAACCACCACATCTGCTTTCTCGCCTTGCTTATTTTTACTCTATATAAATCCTAAAACTGCTGACTTAACCACTACTTCTACTAATTAGCCCTGATAACTTTCCTCCTCTCTTCCAGTACAATAGCTTGTCTTTCTCACGGATATTGTCTGCTTAAAAGAAAAAGATATTTGAATCTCAGAATATCTAATCCCCTATTTAACACCTCATTTTTTAACTATTTTTACACATGATATTTTCTAGATACAGTTGATGCCTAATTATGCAAGCTAAGATGGTAATAGGATGAAATAATCTTAAAAGTTATTTCTGTCTGATTTAGTGAGCATTGTGCAATCTTTGTTTTGATGTAGCCTCAGCCAATTTATTTTACTAACTCTACTTTTCTTGAACTGATGTTAAAATGTGTTTGCAATCCACAGCACATACTAAATGGGGTGGAAATTTGGAGGTAAGGTGACAGAAGCATATATGGAATTTAACATATCCTGAGCTCATCCATAAAGCAAAGGTGGCCGTGTTTGTGTAGCCTATGAGACACTTAAGCTACCTAGCAGAGTGAAGTACAGCTTTCCACAATTGAAGTTTACGCATTATTCATATACCTGTGCAGCATCCACAGGAATTATCAACCAGGTCATTTATAACTGGTACCAATTGTTCCACAACACCCAGGGTGCAAGAAATGTCATATTTCTTTATTTTCTAAATCAAATTCAATTCAATTCATGTTCCAACTAGCCAAGGTTGACAAGAAGAACAAGATCAATGAGATGTCAGAGATAACTTACAAGAAGTGATCATAATCAAAGATGAAATGCTAGGGTTTACATAGTCCAGAAAAGTCCCCAGGTTTATGTGTTCCTTGCAAAGATTTCCATTTCTAGAATTCATGTTTGCCATGCAGCCATCCAGATTCTGCCCTCCAGGGGCTGCATGCTGGTAGAATTAGATCTCCTCAACTTCCTGAACTACCAATCATTTCTACACCATTCTCAGGGAACCTAACTACATGCCTTCAGAAAACAGACCACCGCTCTCCAACCTTCAAACATAAAATTACTAATCAACAAATGCTTGGCCAGGCACGGTGGCTCATGCCTGTAATCCCAGCACTTTGGGAGGCCGGGGCAGTTGGATCACCTAAGGTCAGGAGTTCAAGACCAGCCTGGGTAACATGGTGAAACCCTGTCTCTACTGAAAATACAAAACACTAGTCTGACGTGGTTGTGTACACCTGTAATCCCAGCTACTCTGAAGGCCGAGGCAGGATAATCACTTAAACCCAGGGGGTGGAGTTTGCAGTAAGCCAAGATCACACCACTGCACTCCAGCCTGGACAACAGAGTGAGACTCCATCTCAAAAAAAATAAAAAAACAAAATGCTGTCGGAGAATTGAGTCAAATCTACTTGTGGGTGTTGCACCTTTGAAATAAGGCTTCTTTCATTTGAAGGAAGGATGAAAAATCAGAGGAAATAAGATCTTAAACATTATTGGTCAGATAACACTAGCTGTTATGGAAATAAACCCCCAATATTAGGGGTCAACACAATAGAAAAAAAAATATGGATTTTCCTTAGTGGGCATAGTTCCCGGCTCTACCCAGGCTGACAGAAGCTGAACCATTTTCACCTTACGCTTCCAAGGTTGATCTGGGCATTGACATCCAGCAAACAAAAGGGGTAAGACAACACAGAGAAGGCAAGCTGCTTCTTATCCACCTTGACTCAACAGTGGCATCCATTAGGTTTTCTCACATTCTAGTGGCAGATTCTAGTCTCATGGCCTCACTTAAGTGCAAGATCACTAATAAATTCAACACTCATGAAATTGAAGTACATATTTTGATTAATAATTGGCCATCTGTCCTACTAAATCGTAGGTAATCCAAAATTAAAACTGATCTACTCAGATGCTCTCTGTATTTGTTAATGAGACTCTCTAAAGGGCCAATAGTTGAGAAGAGTTGACTCTCCTTGTATGTCAAGTGAAGATGAACAAGTGACAAGTCAGAAATTAATAGAATGATAAAGCTGTGAAAGACATAGAGATTGCTTGACTCACCTCCTTAATTTACAACCAAACAAAATGGAGCCCAAAGGGGTTAAGTTACTTTCTCTAAATCACAGAACTAGTTAATGACAGGGGGAGGGGGAAAGAACTAAGATCCCTTGAGCCTTTGTCAGGTGCTTTTCCACTAAAATTTAATTTTACCAGTTTTGTTTTAGCAAAAGACACAGATCTCTTTCCAGTTAGAATTTTAAGATGCCAAATTGTGTCTTGGGAGATGTAAGGAGACAAATTTTCCTCCACTCTCTTATGTTTAGTGACTTGGGCCTGCAAATTAAACTGACAAAGGTCAGATTAATGGAAAAAGGCATAAACATTTTACTCATATTTTTAATGTAACATGCACAGGGACTTCACAGAAAAGTGAAAACCCAAAGAAGCAATTCAACATGAAGGCTCATATACCATTTTAACAAAGGGTAATAAATTGTAGAGACTAGATGAAGAAAAGGGGGTTTGGATTTCTAGGGCCAATAAATTAGGGGAAAGTGACCAGCAAATATATATGGGAAATTAATGGAAGACAACGGTTATTTTCATAAGGTCTGTTTATGCAGACTCTTCTCAATGCCAACTCTCTGTCTCCAGTACTAAGGGTTGCTCTTCTCATCCTGATACAAGAGATGGGGTGAATTTATGCCCTTATTTTAGGCAAAAAGTGGGAGGAGGGCAGAGAGCTCTTCTTGCAACTACTGTTTCTCAAGTGTCTCCAGCTCAAAATAACTAATATGTCAAAGTGGCATACTTTGAGGTGGCATATCCTGACCTCCTTCAGAAGAAGGAAAGATGGAAAAAAGGAGAATTTTCACATTCTTAGCAAATTATACCTAAAAGCACTTATTGGACTCTGTATTACCTATGATTAGGGTATAATGTCACATCCCCAACGCCACTAATTATCAGCAAGAACTTACAAGTGAATATCTTTAAATGGTTAGTATGTTCCCAGCTTGAACCACATAAAATTTGTCAAGCAATCTGTTTCCTTTTTGGTGGCATTCATACCAAAAATGGTATAAATTACTGCCAACAGGAACTATACTTAAAGAGTCATTGATGATTTGTGGGAAATTTTTGAATTTCTATTTAGGTAGGAATCTGCTTCAGTATTGAATCACATTTTTTCTGAGTGGCTTTCATTGTATTTGGAGCAGTATGCCTGGTCCTCCAAGTTCATTGGCTCTTGTTATTTATTCTTCGTCTGAAGTCATCATCTCCGTTTCTGACATTAAAATCTGTTACTATGGAAACAATTTTGGTGTGTCAAGAGACTGACGGATAATAACTCCATGGTAGCCTAAGTAGCAGGAACAGACAAAAATCTCAGTAACAAAGATACTATTTTTATACTGGAGTTGCTAGTAAAATGTGTTGGAGAAAGGGGAGATAGGAATGAGAAGAAATAAAATGTCACTTGAATGTGTCTGGTTCCTTGAAGAAAACTCTTGTTAATCTTAGTTGGAAAAGAAGTCTGCTATGGGTTCATGATCCTTCCAGAGTGCTCCAGAAATTGCTAGCGTGAAGTACAATTTTACAGAATTTATCCAGCTGTCTGAGCCTCTTGGCCTGTGTTGGTAAAAAGCAACTGTATCTTTTTCTGTGAACCTTCTCTTTGTAGGAAGAGATGCCAAGATAGGCAAGAGGGCCAGGGAGACTCACAAAAAATACAGCAAAATAAATGTCAAATGAAATGTTCCTGTTGATTGTGCATATCTGAAAAGGCCACACAGTAGAAAGCAATAGGTGCTTTGTGTATCCCATCTTCTAAAGAGAGCCACCAAGGAACCACCAGCCATAACCCTGTAGCAATCACTAACAAATGCTGCTACCATCTTTTCTATCCCGCCAGACTATGTCAGTAGTTCTCAAACCTGACATAGAATAACATTAGAAGAAGCTGGAGAGCTTTTCAAAAATACCCATGTCTGAGCCCAACTAATCAAATAGAATTTTGTGATTGAACCCAGACCTTGGTATTTTTTTAAAGTCTCCCTAGTTTATTCTAGTCACTCAGACAATGTGGAGGCCCACTGGTTCACAAGAACAGAAGGCTTAGGATCTTCAGAGTTATATAATGCTGGCTATGATAAGTGCTCTGACTTCTCTCTTTTCTTGGGCCAAGTGAAGGAACTCTGTATTGAAGATGCCTCTGACTATGTCCAACAAAAGAACCACTCATGTACCCCACAGAGATACATTGCTAGCACTTGAATGCCAGCCACACAGCAGTCATGGACAGGCAGTCATTGACCACAACAGAGGAATAAAGTCAGAAGATTTTGGCTGTTTTCCAAGATCTCTCTCATCTGCTTCAACACAGAAGGAGCTAAAAGCAGAAAAGGAAGGAAGAAAGAACAGACTGTGGCCACTCCCCCTTTATACAAATCCCTCAAGCTGGAGCCTTGCTTGCTGTGGGGTCAGCGATGAGGTCAGCACTAAACTGGAAGTGAGATTGAAGTTTCAACATAAACCAGGCAAAACTAGACCTTTCCGTATCTGAAAATAATAGAAGACTTAAAGGACCTAAGATGTTCTTAAATGATACAGAAAGAAAGGCAACCCTGCCGGGCAGACCCCAGCACTCTGGGAGACCAAAGTGGATCACCTGAGGGCAGGAGTTCGAGACCAGCCTAGTCAACATAGTGAAACCCTGTCTCTACTAACAATACAAAAATTAGCCAGGCATGGTTGTGCATGCCTGTAGTCTCAGCTACTTGGAAAGCTGAAGCACAAGAATCACTTGAACCTGGGAGGCAGAGGTTGCAGTGAGCCGAGATTGTGCCACTACACTCCAGCCTAGGCAACAAAACAAACAAATACAAAAGGCAACCTAAAAGAGCATGTTGAAGGAAGTCATAGGAGAAAAACAAACCACTTCATATTTGAATCCCACTGAGTTGAGATGTTCAAGAAATCACTGTGGCCGGACGCAGTGTCTCACACCTGTAATCCCAGCACTTTGGGAGGCTGAGGCAGGCAAATCACTTGAGTTCAGGAGTTTAAGACCAGCCTGGCCAACATGGTGAAACCCCATCTCTCCTAAAAAAAAAAAAAAAAAAAAATACAAAAATTAGCCAGCCGTGGTGGCGGGCACCTGTAATCCCAGCTACTTGGGAGGCTGAGGCAGGAGAATTGCTTGAACCCGGGAGGTGGAGGTTTCAGTGAACCGAGATCATGTCATTGCACTCCAGCCTGGGTGACAAGAGCAAGACTCCATCTGAATTTAAAAAAGAAAGAAAGAAAGAAATCACTTGCACTTGGTAGCTATACCTCCTGCATGGATTAATTACATCATGATTTGAGGACATGAGAAAGGAATGAATTACTTAAACTCTCACTGTCCCTTCTTCAGTGATCCTATCATAGGTAAGATACCAGATAATTCAAAAGAGAAAAAAATGTTAAGTTATAAGATGACAAGTTCTGAGTATAGAATGGTTCTATAGGATGGGTGGCAATGGATGTATTAATTTGATGGTACAAATCATTACACAATGTACACATGTGTCAAATCATCATGCCGTATACCTTGCCCTTCAATCTTTATTTGTGAAATGTTTTTTAAAATTTTTGGAAAGGGAAAAGAAGGAAATTTTGAAAGGGAAAATATTCTCCTTCATTTTCTAGAGCTACTGAAAAAGAAAAGCTGCTCCATTTGCAGCTGGATAGGATGGGGTTCAGAAAGCTAAGACGGTCGCCTGAGGTCATTTTATCCTTTTTTCCGAAATGTTCTGATCAGAAGCAGCATCTGGAAGTCACCCGGTCCCTGAACACTTAACTGCTAGAACTGCTAGGTGATGGAGTCACAGTCACCAGAGTGATGTTAGACCTTCTCAGGCTCTGAAACCTGAAAGTAGTGGAGAGCTTAAAGCAGGGATCCCCAATCCCCGGGCCACAGCCATGGCCCATTAGGAACCAGGTTACAAAGCAGGAAGTGAGCAGTGGGCCAGTGAGCATTACTGCGTGAGCTCTGCCTCATGTCAGATGAACAGTGGCATTCGATTCTCATAGGAGCACGAACCTTATTGTGAACTGTACATGGGAAGGATCTAGGTTGCATCCTCCTTACGAGAATCTATTGCCTGATGATTTGAGATGGAACAGTTTCATCATAAAACCATACCTCACCCAGGACTGTGGAAAAAACTGTCTTCCACAAAACTGGTCCTTGGTGCCAAAAAGGCTGGGGACCACTGGCTTAAAGTCCACTTGGAGTGCACCACTCCATGGCTTCCTGTTATCCAATCTTGCTTTCCTGTCATCATATATGACTCTTTTTCTGACTCATCTTCTGCTCATGCCTTATCCATGGATGAAAGATGAAGGCGAAGTCATGGAGACCTACACTCAGCTACAAAGACTAGGCCACCACACAGCTCCCTCAGTAAAGAGGAATGGCTCTAAGTAGTTAATTGAACTGTCCCAAGAAGGCCATTTTGGCAAGTACATAGTTGATAGCTTATTTGATGGCAGAAATGTACTTTTTTTGGACAATACATCAGACAACAAAAGAAGAGGAAAAGAAAAATCTCTCAGCACAATCAAATCTAAAGCATCAGATGTTGACTGAGAGGTACCCCATCAGCCTGCCAATGTATTCTTTTCAATCAACTAACACAGCATTCTTTTTATAATCACTAACAAATGAAAGTACAAAAGGGTAGACATCATCTCTAGAAGGCCCAAAATAAACCACATATTTTGCTTAAGACTGATTCTATTCTATTAATATAGTATGTGCTAAGTCTATATATTAATATTTGGTATATGGATAAATGGGTGTGTGAATGAATTGAAGAACAAGCAAATGAACAAAGAACACATATGTTCAAGACAGGGCAAGCCTAGAGCAATGCTGTGTTGGGGGTGGGGTCCAGAGAAAGTAAAACAAAAAGTAGACAGACGTTATAGGAGGTATAGATCTAAAAACAAAATTTGCATCAAATTTTGCTAGAACCATCCTATTAAAAACTATTTAAGTACATATGTCATCCCTTCATAATGAATACATTTCTACAGTCTCTTTGCTTGATACTCCAAAGTTTAAAAAGCTCTTAAAAGGTGACCTAGCCTTGGTCTTCCCATTTAAAACTCTCAGGCATTTTTTTCTCAATTCACAGCTGGCAAATTGCAGAATTTCAACATTGGAACCAGACATGAACAACTTCATGCATAATGAAACTTCAACTAAGCAAGTTCTCTGAACTCAAAGATTTCTCGCAAATTAGGCATGTCCTAGGAATCCACTCTTGATAAAGCTAATGCTGAGTTGCCTTAGACAGCCAAGCCTGTGCATTTGAGGGTTTTGACAAGGCTGAGTGCTGATTTTGTGATTTTAAATGTAAGTTCTGGTTATTTTAAGCTATTCCTGTCTCTTTGGTGGCACAGTAATGAAAGAAACTCAGAGAGTTTTTTTATTCTCTCATTAGTGTTTCCAGCAAAAAAGAATACTCATTATATTTGTGGAAATTTTCCATTACCTAATAAATACACCCTTTCCATAAAAAAGATCAGTTTAATGAAAGTATTCATCAGTATATACAGAGTAGAAACCAACTACCCAGCTTAAATCCTCATTAACCAAAAATTACTTAGGTTTTCCCACTTCCCATGAAATCAACATATAATTCATCTGTTGGTGGATGTGCAGCAACAAACCATTAACAACAAACTCTTGAATCTCTATGATCCCTGACCTCATGTCTCCAGGCAGTAGGGACCTATCTGGAAGACAAGAATTCCCCCAAAAGCCAAGATCTTAAAATATGTACTCCACTGGTCTGAAATGTGACATTCGAACCATTCCTTTGGTTAAAGTAAGTGTTTTGGAATCAGATAAAGTTGGAATCTACACTGTTGGGAAAAATGTATACCCCCAATCCTCATATAGAGGGATCTCCCCAGAATGACACACCCTATACTCTCATTCACTCCTCCCAGTGGAAGAGTTGGGAAGAAGGAACTGGCCTCATCATACTCTCCCATCCCTCTCTTCCTGTATTTCAGGAACAAATCCTCTAAAAGAAACAGATCACTTATGAACCTTTATTATATTTTTTACATTATTTAGATAAGTCTTTATTGGAGTATAACACACATACAGAAAAGTACACAAGTCTACAGTTCAATAAATTTTATTATTTATTATTTGAGAGACAGGGTCTCACTCTGCCACCTGGGCTAGAGCGTAGTGGTACGATCTGGGCTCACTGCAGCGTCAACCTCCCAGGCTCACTGATCCTCCCACTTTAGCCTCCCATGTAGCTGGGACTACAAGTGTGCGCCACCACTTCCAGTTTTTTTTTTTTTTTTTTACTTTTTGTAAACACAGACTCTCCCTATGTTGGCCAGGCTGGTCTCAAACCCCTGATCTCAAGTCATCCTCCTGTCTCAGCCTTCCAAATTGCTGGGATTACTGGTGTGAGCCATTGCACCTGGCCTAATGAATTTGTATTGAGTAAACTTACTCATGAAACCACCATCAGATCAAGAAATGAAATAATAACACCAACATCCCAGAAGAGTTCCTTGTGTCCTCTTCTCAGTCATTCTCCAAAGGTGGCTTTGAACACCAGAGATTAGTTTTGCCTGTTTTTGAGATGAAATATAAATGAAATCCTAGAGTATTTCACTCCTTTTGTGTCCAGCTACTTGTGCCCCATATTATGTCTGTGAGAAGATCCATGTTGTTGCTGTGGTTTTAGTTTGCTCAGTCTCTGCTGTGTAATATTCCATTGTGTAAATAATACCACAACTTACCCATCAGACTGTTCAGACAGATTTGAGATATTTTGAGTTTGGGGCTACAACAAATAATGCTACTGTGAACATGCATGTACATATTTTTGGTGCATACATACACAAATTTCCATTGGCCAATTTACCTGATTGCATTTTGACTCCTGATAAAGATGAATCAATGGAGTTCCCTGCCAGAGGTCTATTTGTTCAGCTCATATCCATTGAATGATACACAAAGCATCTTCAGTTCCTGTTGACTGGTTCCAGAGTAGAATGAGGAAACATTACTATCCACAGAGAACTCGATCATCACTGTGTTCAGCTGGAGAAAGAATTACATGGCCAGCCCAGTGGGCTCATTACACTCAGATGGGATTTTGTAGAAGAGAACAACACCTGCCATGAATAGAAATGAGCCGTGTGATGAGGCTAGATTTGATGGAAGGAACCAGACTTTTCTAGGGGATGCCTTGAGCATGAAAGCTTGGGTTGCACCTGCTATCTTCCCAGCCTAAGGACCAGCGTGAGAGACCATCAGCTTATACAAGACAGAGACACCGGCCACACTCTGCTATGTGTGGTTTGGGTTGTGTTGTTTTACTGCCTCTCTGCTCCAACAAGCCAGTGGGGAAGAGGAAATCTACCTCAAATGGTGCCGAGAGCCCAGCAGAGGCCCACTATGTCAGGGCTGCCTGCTAAGTGATAGAAAGGCCCATTTATTTCACAGGCCCTTAGGCAGGACTGACCCACTTGACTGTGGGAGCATTGCTGACTCAGCTCCTGTTACAATCATCAAACTCAACATTGTATCTGGCCATGAATTCTTCTCAGTATTATTCCGTAAATAAAATTAATGATTTTGAGATACTTACGGAAATATATTATTGATATGATTATTAGTAATGAATATCAAGGTTAAAAAAAGAATTTCCATTTATGGGTAAGCTAAGAGAATGCATGTGCACACATGCACTCACACATACACATACACACAGCACCTCCCCCACCACACATGGGGCCCAGGACCCTCTCACAAGATGAGAAACTAGTCCTGATTCCTAGGTCTAGCACGGAAGAGGCCTAAACTCTAGATTATTTCATTCAGTGAAGATTTATTCTAAAATAATTATTGAGCACATAATGTATGCCAAGAAATTCTGAGATTGCCAGCAACAGAAAAGCACTTCCTCCAGTTAGAGTTCTACACTCTGAGTGGCCATTTGCATGGAGCCTCACTTCTCAGAGAGTGTCCTGTAGAACACTTATCCTCAAGAAACTGCTGCAAAAGGCTTCTGTGGTCAAGTAAGCTTTGAAATATCTACCTATCATATCCCTTCTTGGAGATTCACAATAAGTAATAATATGTTGAAGGCTCTGAGAAGTTCCACAATAAATAAGCTTGTTTAATTTTTCTCAACCTAACATTTGCCAAACCTGTTTGATCTTAGAATCCTTTGTCATCTAACACTGTATTCCTGGACCACAATTTGGGAATGGATGTTAAAAGACATTCGTTAAAGAAACCAGGTTAGCTCATCCAAATGTCTTGATTTGAACCAACTTTGATACAACCAAATGCACAAAAGAGGGCCCTGGCTGGGCAGTTGTTTCCAAGGACTCACTGAGCAGCTTCTGCCCTGTTCATGAATAAGCAAGACACTTTATATTCCATAAAACTCAGTTTCCTTGTCTGTAAAATGTAGACAATTAATATACTTACTTTGAAGAGTCATTGCATTAGACAGAATGTATGTTAAGTCCTTAGATGTGTAATAAAAGCTATCCATTATTATTATTATCTGTTATTATTACTAAATCTGCATAAGCCACAGTCTCCCTTCATGAGAACTAATTCCCTAGAATAAAGATCTATCGGCCGGGCGCGGTGGCTCAAGCCTGTAATCCCAGCACTTTGGGAGGCCAAGACGGGCGGATCACGAGGTCAGGAGATCGAGACCATCCTGGCTAACCCGGTGAAACCCCGTCTCTACTAAAAAATACAAAAAACTAGCCGGGCGAGGTGGCAGGGGCCAGGTGTCCCAGCTATTCGGGAGTCTGATGCAGTTTGATGGCGTAAAGCGGGGCGGCGGAGCCTGCAGTGAACCGAG
>NW_016803686.1:687739-704189 GCF_001698545.2 Rhinopithecus bieti | reverse complement strand
AAAAAAAAAAAAAAAAAAAAGATCTATCATAATGATGTCTGTACCTTTTTACCACTCACATTAAGGACCACAATCATTATGCCTACTAGCGAATGAGGGCAATCTTGGCACACACAGAACCAGCTTCTTAGAAAGGATCACTTCCTTTCAGCAAGGCCCTCCTTACTTTCTAGAGGGGCACTGTTTGATAAAACTATACAATGATGAAAATGTGGCTAGTGCTTTGGATCAGGCACTTCTAGACACTTTTCATTGTCATCACGCCTTTTTTATCTTCTTCCCAAATATGGGTCCTCCACAGTTCAGGTAAAGCCCTGGTTTTCTCCAATATTGTGGCCTGTCAGTTTGCACAGGCTGTTTATAACTAGGGTTGATGTTGAGCTTTGGTAGAGGAGGAAGCTGTCTTTTCAGTTCATCTGGAGAGTTCTGGAGCAAGTTCTCATGCAGGTAAAATCCTTGCACAGGCATAATGCCCTCATTTTCTCACCATTATTAACTTCTTCAGATTATGTCCCTGAAGGCAACTATTAAAATGCGAATATGTTATGGATGAGATGATATAGTAAGGCATTGTCAGTGAAGAGTGCCTCTGTTCCACTCAATTCATCAACTCCATGGCAGAGAACCGGCCATAATGGAATGAGACAGAAGACAGATATGTTCTGATAGAAACAAATTATCAAGAGCATGGACAACTTGTCACACAAAAGGCTAATGCAGTAGAATGGCTATTTGGGAGACAAAATACTGAAAGGGAAGAATACAAAATTCTAGTGACAATTTTTGAACCACTTTGAAACTATCCCCATATGACTTCATTTATTTTTGTTTTATCCTTTCCACTAAATAGTCCTTGACTGTGTAAATCTCTAAATTCTATTTATCTTTCATTCTATCATCCCAGCCCCTAGTGTAGGACATTATTTTCTGCCAAACACGCCACCTCGCAAGGCTATAAAGTCAGGACATGCCCAGAGGGCTTTGGGGTTTTAATACATGGTCTGTGTCAGGCGAGACCATAAACTTCAGCTGAAGAGGATAGTTTCAAGTTTCTTAAAATAGAATACAGTTCCACCAAAGTTTCAAATCTGAAAGATAAAATCACTTATCTTTCTAAGCAATACTTTTAAAAAAATACGTTGCTCAGGTTTATTTAAAGAGTGATTATAGGGTTATTAGTAAGATATCTTTGGAGTTAAATGTTTCTGTATCAAGCTTTATGGTAATTCCAACCCAACAATGCCAAGATACTGATGCAGTTAGCTCACTCTTACATTTCTTTGTATAAAATTTAAGCAAAAGCTCTTGGGAAAAGAAGACATGAAGGTAGAAGATGGTGTGAGACGGGAGACAGGTGAGAGAGATGCATACATACATATCCATGACACATACATATCCACTTATGTATCAGAGCAATACATCTTCAGTCCAAGACTTTTAACATAGGCTTTACCTCAATATAAATATAAAAGATACAGAATATGTAGATGACGGGGGAGAATGAAGTTTCCTCCCACACCACAGAAAACAATCTCATCCTTGCCTTTTTGAAAACATAAGTCATTTAAAACTCACTTTCCTTTACCAAGTGCTGCCTTCAGGAAACTTACATCCCTGAAGCCGAAGCTGGAGGAAACAGACAGAAAATAGCACATACAGAATTCAGGCAAAGTAGCACATAGAGAATTCCCTGACAGGCTGAATATGAACTAATCAAGGAAGACTTGAGGGTTCCTTTCAGGAGAATTTTTAGAACAGGATAAATTCCTTTGGAACTATCTAGTGAATCTCCTTGGGAGTCAACAGATGAGCCAAAAGAAATCTTTCTCAACCCTCTTCCATGTGTATTGTCACTGGGTTGGAAAGAGCATTTACATGGCAGTCAACTTTAAGTGGTGGCTGCATCTCAAGCCTGCCAGTCTGCCAGCACTGTGCTTGGTCCTGTTCCTTTTCCCTGTGCAGATCTATTAGAGACAAGTTCCCAGGACGCAGAGTAAATGTAGAAAGCTTAGTCCCCCCTCAACCTGCACTAGAATGAATCACTTTAATATACACTAAAGAGCTGAAAAATTTTAAAAAGAAATGTATGCTAATCAATAGGGTTTTAGAAAGTCTCTGTTCCTCAATTTTGTTTGACTATCAAGGGAAATTTGTTGTAGCCTAAAAATGTACTAAGACGACAGACTAGTAATGTAGAAGCTAAGCTCTGCCTGAACCAAAGTCATTGCCAACCGATGTTACCTCAAATCAGTTTTCCCCTGGGGTTCTGTGTCTTCTGATTCCACATAATGAGGTGCCAAAGAATGGGGCAGTCAGAGAGCTGATGCAGTCCACAGAGATGCTCATAAATAGATAAGGTTTGGGACTCCGATCTCATGGCCTTTGTTCCTTCTGCCTTCTCTTGTTCCTATTCGCACTTTGTCAGGCGGCGGGGGGCGGGGCGGGGGGCGGGGAGGGCGGGGGCGGTATTTGCATCTGCAAGAGCAGCTGGGAGGGAGTTCTCATGTCCTTCTGAGTTGATAGGCATGGCGAAGGGACGGCCTGACCAGAAACATCTTCACCTGACTCCAACCACCAACAAGATGGAAACCCTCTCGTTTGAGCACCTGATTGAGGTGAATCCTAGAAGCCCTCTTTTTGAAAGCAGGAAGAGTAGAGCATTGTGTTTAATGCTACTAGATGATATTGACAAATAGCACAGCCACATAAAGCAAATTATTTTGTCTCAATACCTAAAAGCATTCCTCCAGAGAAAGATAAAGGTTGATTGGGGAGCAGAACAGGGAACTTAAGGCCAGAAAAGTCCCAAAGCTAACACAGTTCACCTCAGGGCATCCTGGCATCATTCCTTGGGAATGACGATACAAAATAAGCCACCTTTGAGCTTCCATGATAGCCACTGTCTTTTGGTGGCCTCCTGTTAGGCATTTGGCTGCACAGGGAGGGTAATAAACTGACAAGCCTTCATTATGTTAATGTTATGCCATGAAGTGGAAGATGGCAGGAGATGGAAGATAGGTGAGAGGGAGATGCATGCATACATACCCACGGATGCATCAGAGCAATTTATCTTGAGATTCATATACACAAGCTGATCTTCAAAGTTCTTACCAACACTGCTATCTATCCAGAGGGAAATACTGTTAGAAAAGGTGAGGTCTATGCTACCTCTAGAGGCTATCCATGATAAGAATTGTTTCACTTAGCGGAAGCCAAGAATTTCTATTCTCATTTTTAAGAGTAATGCTTTTTCCAGAGCTGAAAGGATGCCTCTAGCTCTCATCTTTAATAGTCTATGTTCTTGCCCTTTGTGTGATTATCTAGCCTACTAATGACTTTCTCTAATCTTTTGACAGTATTGTCTGTCTTTTCAAACTTTGGCATCTTCCAAGATTGGTACTAGGGACTTTGACACACTTAAGCACACCTAAAACCCTCACACATTCTGCTACTCTCTCCTTCCTCTTCCTTCATAAGTTGGATCCTTCCTCTCCCCAATTCTCTGAGTCACTCCTTTAGTTTTGTTTCCAGTAGTTTTCTCAAATACTTCTCTACTTAGAAGATGGGCAATTAGCATATATGAATGACTCCCATAAACAAAATGTGCATAACTTTTCCTGATTCCAGCTACTCCATTATGCATCTGCCACTATGTCTAGACTTCATGACACCTGAAACACCGCCATCATAGACACTGCTGCAGTGTACATGGGCTCTCTCTTCCTCATGATGACACGAAGTTCCACGTCAGATATCAAGGCGGCCAGTTCCAGTACATTGCCCATCACTGTCTTCCTTGGTCTCAATAGCACTACCCAACAGAAATATGATGTAAGCTCCATCTGTAAGTTTAAATTTTCTAGTAGTCACATTTAAAAAGTAAAAACAAATGGATGAGAGTAACTTTAATAACATCTTCTCAAACTCAATATACCCAAATATCAACATGTAATCAAGACAAAAAAATTACTAATGAAATATTTTACCTTCTTTTTTTCTACTACGTCTTTGGAATCCAGTGTATATTTTACACTGCTAGCACATCTCAATTTGAATGCTTATATTTTCATTGGAAGTCCTTGGGTGGTATCTAGGTTTCATAAACTTCACAATCGAAAAGTAAATTCCAATACACAAGTTGTTCTAAAAAGGCTTAAACGTTTTCCAATAACCAAATCAGTATCCATTTTAAAATTTAAATTAATTAAAATTTAAAATTTAGTTCTACTTGTAGCATCCTCCTGAGAGTCTGCTGCTTCTCCTATGCCCCAGGTAACTTCAGAATCAAATGGAGGTATTACACTGTTCTTGCTCATCAATGATATTTCCAACTACGTTTATAACATGCCCTCCTTCTTTGAAGTGCCATCTTCTCCTGCTCATCATTACCTACTAACCTCTAGTTCTTCCCCTTCATTTGCCAGACTCTGGCATCTGGTTTCCTCTCTTCCTCTCTACCCCAAGTCCTTCCACTCTTCTATTATAGATGACCTCAGTGCTCTGTGTCACAACCAACACCTGGCCTCAGACTCTCCTGACCCCTGAATTTCAATGACCTGTAATTCCTTTCATTTCAGCTACCCACATCCACAACTGCCTTCTAGAATTTGTCATAATCCCGAAATATGCCAAGCCTCATATCAAATCTTCAGCCCACTCCATGTCCATGCTTCCTAAAATGTCCTGGACTTTACAGACGCTTGTCCCTGGAGACTTCTTCTTCCTTCCAGTCCATTGACCTAACTCCTGCCCTTACAGCACAGCAGAAGGGTGAGGAAAAAAGTTCTTGTAACCAAACTCCCTGGGGTTGCATCTAAACTCTGCCACTTACTAGCTACGTGGCTTGGAACAAGTTATTTAACCTCTCTGCATCTCACTTCCCCCTGTCTAAAATGAAGATAGCAACCCTATCAGGTAGCTTCTGTGAGAAATCAAATATAAAGCTTTTATTATCATGTAGTCATTATATAAATTTATTAAATAAATGTTTCTACCCAGCCAGGGTAAAACAATACTCCCCCTAGCAAATCAATTGTCCTTTATCTTTGTCCTTCTACCCCACCCGCTTGGCAAAACCACAACCCTGATCAATGCTGCTGTCTATCTTCTTGTTATCTACACCCAACCAACTAAGCCCTACTGGAGAAAATTGCAACATGGTGCAAATTGGCACTACCACAAATGCTGTCACCGATGTCAGCATTATTGGATGAGCAGTTTTCTTGTACCATTCTCCACACCTAACAGGATTTTCCCCCACTCGGAACTGAAGCCTATGAAGGCCAGGGCAAGCACTAGCAAATCTCCAGTGAGAAATGTTGGGAGAACTGAACGCTAGTCAGAAAACAAATGGCTGTTTTTTTTGTTTTTGTTTTTTGCTTGAGTTTGAACTGTAGCAACAGTTATGCTATAGAAAAATGTAAATGGCCGTTGCCCAGCCTAACCCATCTAGGGGATAAAGATTGTCCATTGACTCACAGAACTGGAATTTTGTAGTCACAATAGAGCAGTGTGAAGCAAGAACAAATTAACGAAGATGTGGGGAGGAAGCTGAGGAGAGGAATTTCTTTTGGAAGAAAGAGAGGTTCTTAACGGCCAGACTGGGCAAGCTCAAAAGAGAAGTGTCACTGTCCTTACTTTCAAACATGATATACTAGGCTGAATAACAGCCCTCAAAGATGTCCACATACTCAAAGGGAATGTGCAGGTGTTATTAAGGATATTGCAGTAGGGAGAATATCCTGGATTATTCTGTGGGCCCCAGATGTCACCCCAGTAGAGAGTCAGAGGGAGATTTGACATTGAAGTAGGAGCAGGCACAACAGAAGCAAGAGACTGGAACAATGTAAAGAAGGGGTCATGAACCAGGAACTATCAAGGCAACCTCTAGAACCCAGAAAAGGAAAGGAAACATTTTCCCCTAGAGCCTTCAGAAGGAACTAGCCCTGCCAATACCTTGACTTTAGCCGAGTAAAATTGACTTGGGACTTCTGAGCTAATGAACCACAAAACAATAAACTTCTGTTGTTCGAAGGCAAGTCTGTGGTCATTTGTTATGTCAGTAAGAGAAAACTAACACACGCACGTAGTACAGAAGACCTCAAGTGCTGCTGGAGCATTTCCAGTTGACAGATTCCTGTGCCATGCATGAGGGAACACGTGTGGGTTTAGCCACTGGGGCTCAGCCCTGGTGCCGAGGTGTGCCTCTAGAGGCAGCCTGAGGACAGCCACTCATCGGTTGGGACTGAGTGAACATGGCTCTGGCAGAAGGTGCTTTCTTCCAGGAAGTGGCTGCTCAGAGGGAAAAGCAAGCAGAATCTGTCAGAGAAATGGACACTTTCAATGCCCCCAGAATGAATGGACTGTTGGCATATCTCTCACAGTAGGGACCCCACAGGACAAAATCAAATGGTGTATGTTAGAAAAAAACCTTTAGATAGATCCTAAAGGAAAGAGACAATAGACGGTGTTGGCCTGACACACAGTTAAAAAAAAAAAAAAAAAGATCAGATGCAAAGAAAGAAGCGGGTTAAAATGTTAAAATTCAGCTAGGCCCCCGAGGCTGGAAAGAATCAGAAGCTAAGTAAAGGGAAATTTGGAGGTCAGTGGGGTGTTCACTAAACCCCTGAGGCACAAGTTTGGGGAGCACCAGGCTCACCTTCAGTTCAGGAATGTCAGGGTGATTCTCCAGCTGAAACAACCCGGGCACAAAGCAGCTCAATGCTCCAAGGAATTGCAAAGCCAGAGCGAGTGGGGTGGTGGTGGGGTCTGCTCTTCTCCTTCCATTTCTCTGGGCACAGGGGCAACCTCTGAGAATGCCTTGGGATCTTGAGGATGAAGACACTCAGAAAAGCTAGGATAGTGGATATTACAAGGAAATTATTCACTTCTGTGCTTGATTAATAACTTACTCGCAAAATATACCTCACTTCCAAGCACAGCACAGCCACGTTTTTTTGACCACCTCCACTGAGCAATTTCTCTTATAATTACAGGAAACACACTTCTATAAATTAATTACAGGTTTTCAACCACAAGCTACAAGAAGGTGAAAAGAGCAATTTATACTGAGAATTAGAAAAGAGTGCTATCTGACCGGAAAGAAAGCTGATTTCTCAACCAGAACCTTAAGGTTCCTTGAGGGAGGACAGATCTTCAATGAATTTAACCCCCTCCACACACCAGATTTTCTCCTGATGGTCTTTCCAGTGGTTGTGTGGCCCATCAGTCTGAGCCTTCCCTGGTTATAGCCGTGGCCTCCCTTTTGCAGGCTCACAGGGCAGGAGGCATCTTCTCTTGCATCTAGAACAGTCTCTATATGTGCACTGCTCTACCATAATTACTTAATAACAGAAAGAGAAGCACTAAGCCATAACAGATTTGTAGTCATTAGTCCAGAGTTACCATCTTCTAGGAAATCAAATTCAAGGAACACCTAATTACAGACAACTCAGATCAGAGTTGAAGCCTCTTAGCAAAAGCTTCATCAACCCAGTCCTTGATGGGCCAGCAGGTGATGGCAATCGGGGAAATGGAGTCTGGTCCAAAGAATCTTTAAATGTCCTGTCTTTGTTTTATTCATTGCATAAGTCACATGCCAGGGAACATTATCCTGTTGTTATTTAAAAACTTTAAGTTCAGGTCCTTGTCCCACACATCCCACCCTCCAGGGGTCAGCACTGCTAATGTCACTACCAGCTCTAAAGATATGTTCCTTGGAGACTCTCTGCCTCTCATGGGCCTCCCTCTCAAGTTGTTCTCTTGGAATGACTCATAGAATTAATCATTTTCCCTTGAATTTCTCTAGCAACTTTGCCACCACCACCCAAAACAAAATGAAAAACACTACTCTCCCAAGTCATTAGCAGCCTAAGGAATCAGAAGGGTTTGTAATGTGGCAAAGTAAACAATAAACAATTTTAGAGTGGGTCTGAAAGATCCCTGTTCTCAAAGGGCTTGCCAGGAGGGTGGGAGAGGAGTAAGAGATGAAAAACTACCTATTGAAGTAAAAGGTACACTGCACATGGGACAATACATTAAAATCCCAGACTTCACCACTGTATGATTCATCCGTGTAACCAAAAACCACTTGTACCCCTAAAGCTAATGAAATATTTAAAAAAAATTTTAATAAAATAAAAAGCTTGCTCACTCTTCCACTAGCAAGGCCTCTTGCTCCACCCCGTTCCACAGGCTCCAACCTCCTCTAACATGGTCCAGCCTCACCCACTCCAACACACAAACATCTGCTATAGGAGACAAGAATATACCATCTCAAAACATGCCTCTTTGGCATAAGGATTATTTTGAGTTGAAGGCAATTGGGAAGAAGTAGATATAGGAAAAGCTCTCTGCCCTCTTGCATTTGCCTAAAAGGAGGACATAAATTTTCGAAGGAAAGGTGTCCTCCTCCCTCACTACCAGGAAGCAGAAAAGTTGACCATTGATTCAACATTAGACCCTTTTCAGCCTGTGTACAGCACCAGAGGAATCTGCATAACAAACTTGGTTAACTCCCACATATGCGCCTTCCCACAATCTGCTGCCCCTGGAGACTCAAAGTCTTTTTCCTTCGTCTTAACACTTCTCTAAAAACATACTGCTCTTGGGGTGCGGTAGCTCAAGCCTGTAATCCCAGCACTTTGGGAGGCTGAGGTGGGCAGATCATGAGGTTAGGAGATCAAGACCATCCTGACTAACAGGATGGAGTGAAACCCCATCTCTACAAATAATACAAAAAAATTAGCCGGGCATGGTGGCAGGCACCTGCGGTCCCAGTTACTCAGAAGGATGAGGCAGGAGAATGGCGTGAACCCGGGAGGCGGACGTCGCAGTGAGCCCAGATCTCACTACTGCACTTCAGCCAGGGCAAAAGAGTGAAACTCTGTCTCAAAACAAAGCAACAAAGAAAAAAACATACTATTCTTTGTTGAAGGTGCCATATAAACCAGAGGTCTAAGCCACCTCTTTGAGAATTACTAATTCCCTGGGTATCTCCCATGTGTATATGAAATATATATATGTTAATATACTTCTGTTTGTTTTTCTCTTGTTAATCTGTCTTTTGCTGCAGCAGTCTGTCCCAGCTAAGAACTCAGAAGAGTAGAGAGTTATTTTTCCTCCCCTCCAAGGTCATGTGAAGATTACATTCATTCAGTACACACTAACAGGGCCTTATCTTCCTCCCCTAAGTGGATTACAAAGTTTTCCCTAAATTAAGACAATGCTCTTTTTAAGATGTTTTCTGGCACCAATTACTAAGATGAAAAGTTTTTCATCCCGATATTATTCAGATCTGGTTTAAACTGGTTCATTACTTGGGGAGTTTTAAAATCCTACTTGTTTTGCTTTATATTTAAAACCAATTCATGTGATTTGTTCCAGTTTTTCGTTTACTGCTGCATTTGGCTCAAGTTTCTGCTTATAAATAAACCTAGTCTGGTTCACCTACTCCATGCCTTTTGCTTTATATCATGTTTTGACAAATTCTGACAAAGTTAAAAGAGAATTCAAAGCAACCAACTGCCTCTACTTCAAACTTATGTTAAAAAGTTAAATTTTATTCTTGCTAAGAATAACCCAGGAAAGGGGCACTTATAAATATTAGAAAATCTTTTATCTAAATACAATAAAATATTTCACTCCCATTTGAAAGTAATTGTACTGAGTGTAAGCAGAAGTTTATATTGAGTTATTAAATTAGTAACAAACTTACTGTCTTCCAATCCAGGACAATTGAACCTGTAAGTGATATCACACATACTTGTCCATCGCAGTGCCCTAAAATTTATTTTATCTCATGGTAAATTTTAAAAAGCAGGAGAGGGAAGAGAAAACACGATTTTGCTAACGGTGGGCAGATTGGCAACACTGTTGTGTCCTGAGAATCCTGAAGTTTTGCTATTTGGTTTTGTTTGAACTCTTCCCTGTTCCCTCCCACCTCCCTCAGAGAAGACTTGAAGTTTCATGTCTCCACTTTCTAGTGATCTCCTTAAAGAGTGAGTTTCACTTGAGTGGAAGAAAACTAATTTAGTGAAAAAAACATGGATATATAGGTGTTGGAATTCTGGCTTTGTCATTTCTAGCCGTGTAAGTTTGCACAAGTTATTTATTTTTGAGACTCAGTTTCCCCATACATAGTTTGGTGTTTTCAGAAAACGTATCCAGAATTTCAAAATAAGCAGAAGGGATTACCAGGAGTTCTTTCAGTGTGGTACTGAGCTTGTTTTTCTATTGTCTGGGATATCTTTCAACTCTGTAGGGGCAGAGTTTAAATTGCACATTTTGTCCAGTAGAAATGCAAATAATTTTTATTTGGTGACAGATATAACCACAAAGATGATGGTTTAGAGCTTTTATTGAACATTACTCAATTTTGTGTCTTATCCAGCAATCTCATCTCAACATTGCCTACAAACTACCATGCCTTTCAAATGCTCTCTGATCTACCATTAACATCTTAATGGTTCTTTCATTAATGAGGTAAATAAAATCTTTGATGTGTATTCACTTTATATTTGCATAAGACTCATGATTTTATCTTTTTGAAAATTATGCTTTAACAGAGGTAATCACCTCTGTTACTTTGGCTTATGAGAGGATTCAATTAAGTGATATAATAATAAAAATAACAATAATAGTAATATTTATATTTTTTTGACTACTTACTCCATGCCAGCACTGCTCCTAAACATTCTTGTTACATGTGCTAACTCATTTAATCCTTACAACTCTATAAGGTAAACATAATTCTCATCGCATAGACAAAAAAACTGTGGCACAGAATGATGGAGAAAGTTACCCAAGGTTACAGAGCTAGTAAATGTGACAGCTGGTATACAAACTCCTCAAAAAAGGCAAGGGACCTACGTGCCTCCTACTTGGCAAAAGCCTTTCTCTTCCTTTTTTATGACCTCAGTTGCCCCTATGAAGACAACATGGCAGTTAACAACTCATTGCCAGCCAAGCATATGCCCAGCCAGTCTCCCAGCCAGGCTGTCCCTCACCCAGTCCTCTTTCATGCTCAGCTCCAGAACACCTCCTCCAGGGAGGGCCCTGACTGCCAGGGAGGCTCCTTCCTCTGAACTTTGGCACTAGTCTTTAAGAAATTAAATAGACTGATGCTGACTGTTAGTTATTATACCAGGATTCCCCTTAAAACACCGCGCCCCACTGGGGACTGCAGGTAACTTAAGGGAAGACAAGGAGATATCTGGAGAGTTTCTTTATGTCACGGTTCTCAGATAACAAATCTTCACTCATGGCTCAAAAACTGATTATTCTGAACCAGGCGTATACAAAGGAAAGGGAGAAGGAAAGATAAAATCATCCCTTTCCCACATGCAGAACACAGTGATAACCGCTGAACATTCCAGAAGAGACAGAGAAATCAGGTAGCCCCAGTAACCTTCACCTTTAACCTAGAGACATAAGTTTGCAAGACCCATTCTATCTTTTCTTACAGATCGCTCAGTATCTGATGCCTCACGCTGAAGGATCCCAACTTTTCCAGCCAGCCTGATGCCTCGATCTCTCCCATGTTCAGCATCAAAAGACCTGAGAGAGAATAATGACTGCAAGACTGTGGCAAATCACCTGAGGGAGGTCAAATCCTCTAAGTCAGGAGTCCTCAAAGTGTGGTCCACAGACCCTTGCAGGTCCCTGAGACCCTTTTGGGTGGTCCATGAGGTCAAAATTGTTGTCATAATAATACTAACACATCATTTGCCTTTTTCACTGTTTTTGACATTTGCAGAAGCACTGATGGGTAAAACTGCTGCCATGTTAACAACAAACCAAGGCAGTGGCACCAAGCTGTACTGATGGTCATCTTCTTCCCCGCCATGCACTCACAGTAAGAAGAAAAGGCCAGTTTCAATAAAAATCTCCTTGTTGAGTCAATAAAAAAACAGCAATTTCATTAAATTTCAACCCTCACTCATTATTTTAATAAGCTTTGTGTCAAAACAAAAAGTGCACAGAAAGCATTTCTGCTATCTTGAGGTTGTCTCAAGGAAAAGTATTTCTATAACTGAGTTGTGAGCTGAACCAGCTGCTTTCTTCATGGGGCGCCATCTTTATACTTGAAAGTATGACTGACAGACAAACCAGTTGGTGGACATTTTCTCAGTACCAAACCAAGCGAGCCTGTCACTTCAAGGAAAACTGGCAGTATTTACTGGCAACAATAAAAATTTGAGCTGTTAAACAAAAATTAGAATTTTGGAAAACTTATATCCACCACTATGACCATGACAGCTTCTACATACTTATAGACTTTTCTGATGAGATGGATGGTAATATTAACAACTGTAATTTTTTGATATCATGTAACAAAATGTGTCAATATTTGGAAGAGCTGCATAACTCCGCAATCCAGTATTTTCCAAATGACCAATGCACAATATTACAAAATCACATATGGATAAAACATCCATTTAAAGGGCAAGATAGACCAAATGGATTTTAATGTACAGAGGACAAAAGAGTCATTAGTATCTTCTCAGATTCTGCATTGCAACTAACCTTTAAGAAATTACCTCTCGTTGAGCTGCAGTTTAGTATCAAAGAAGAATATTCTCAATTATCTGAAAAGACTAATGAAATACTCCCTTTTCCAACTGAATATCTGGTTAAGTCCAGATTTTCTTTACATACTTCAACCACACAACAGATTGTGACAGATTGAATTCAAAAACAGATACGAAAATCTACTTGTTTTCCTGCAAGCCAGACATTACAGAGATTTGTAAAACTGTAAAACAGGCCGGGCGCGGTGGCTCACGCCTGTAATCCCAGCTCTTTGGGAGGCCAAGGCAGGCGGATCATGAGGTCAGGAGATCAAGACCATCCTGGCTAACATGGTGAAACCCTATCTATACTGAAAATACCAAAAAAATTAGCCAGGTATGGTGGTGGGTGTCTGCAGGCCCAGCTACTCAGGAGGTTGAGGCAGGAGAATGGCATGAACCCAGGAGGCGGAGCTTGCAGTGAGCCGAGATCGGGCCACTGCACTCCAGCCTGGGCGACAGAGCGAGACTCCATCTCAAAAAAAAAAAGGTAAAACAATGTCATTTTCTCACTAGTATTTTGTTTTGGATAATGTAGTTATTTGTCACAAAGCATCTGTTATGCTCAAATGTAATGGGTTTATTATTCTTATTCTTAAATATTTTTAATGTCCATTTTGATAACTAATATAAATATTTATAGATAAAATAAAAGGTCTTTAGGATCTTCAATAAGATTTAATAGTGTAAAGAGGACTGAGACCCAAAAGCATGAGAACTACTCTGTAAGTAGAGAGTTTCAACTACCAACAGATGGCTTTAATATACAAGGAAGTACCTATGCAGCTTAGAGGACTGTGATATTCGCTTATCTTGGAGCCTGCCTATCCCTAGACCCTGTCCCTAAGTGAGGAGTGAGAATAACTCCCATTTGTATTAGAAGCCACCCTAACACCATGTCTTTCTTTTTTTTTTTTTTTTTTTTTTTCCAGACGGAGTTTCACTCTTGTTGCCCAGGCTGGAGTGCAATGGTGTGATCTTGGCTCACCGCACCCTCCTCCTCCCGAGTTCAAGCGATTCTCCTGCCTCAGCCTCCCAAGTAGCTGGGATTACAGGCGTGCGCCACCATGCCCAGCTAATTTTGTATTTTTAGTAGAGGCAGGGTTTCTTCATGTTGGTCAGGCTGGTCTCAAACTCCCGACCTCAGATGCTCTGCCTGCCTCGGCCTCCCAAAGTGCTGGGACTACAGGCATGAGCCACCACGCCCGGCCAACACCATGTCTTTCTATACTTGTACTACGTCCCTCTCTACCCTGAAGCATAAGCATCTTGTGGATAAGAACCATGACTTCTGGCCAGGTGCAGCAGCTCATGCCTGTAATCCTAGTACTTTAGGAGGCTGAGGTGGCCCAACTGCTTGAGTCCAGGAGTTTGAGACCAACCCGGGCAACACAGTGAAACCCCATCTCTACAAAAAATAAAAAATTAGCCAGCGTGGTGGCATTCACCTATAGTCCCAGCTACTCAGGAGGCTGAGGTGGGAGGATCACTTGAGCCCAGGAGGTCAAGGCTGTAGTGAGCCATGATTACACCCCTGCACTCAGCCTGGGCAACACAGTGAGACCCTGTCTCAAAAGATAAACAAACAAAAGTCTATGACTTCCGATCTTTCATCTCTGCTAAGTACCGACACATGGTAAATACTTTCTATTATGAATTGATTTCCATCAAGAAAATGTATCTCCTAAGGGCCTATGTTCTCCTGCAGATGGACTCAGTCCATTTGTTATTGTAGCAGCACTTACATTGCCTGGGATAAAGTACACGCTGCCTCTTTCTGGAAGGGTCATTCTCTTCAACCAAAAGGGGCATAAGAAAGAAAGAAGACTTCTATCTGGTCAGCCAGACCACCCCAATTTGACTTTCTCAGTCTGACATTGTAATCAGATTCCCCCACACTTGAGCCAACATTTTTCATCTGGAAGCATAATAAAACTAATTAACATATGCATAGCAAATAGGGAGGAGGCAGCTGAGTTTAATAATCTTATATTTGTATAGCGCTTTATCCTTTCCAAATCTTACACCTCACTGGATTCTCAGAACACCCCTGTGAGATGGGGCAGTTATTTTAACTTCCCATTAGCCAATGAGCAAAGTGAGGCAAGGAGAGATGAAATCGCCCATCAGTGCCCATTCAACAGCTAGGGTATGGTTCATGTTGGAAGCCAGGTCTCCTGACCACCAGCCCAGTGCTCTTCCCGCTTCCCTGTGGACACTCTGACTCCTGTTGCCATTTTGATATTGAAGGGGCAAAGACAAAGACAGCAACTATCTTTGCTCCTTCACTCCTGTTTCTCAGAGGCTCCGCTTGATTCAGAAATAAGAGCAAGTGATTTTTAAATAAATTTCATCCTGGTCTGGAATATTTTCATCTTAAAAATATGTCAGATATGTCTATGAGATTCCTTATTGTTACCTCCATAAATCACAAGTCAATACAGCTTCTCCGGAAACAAGCAAACATTGCCCTGTGGTATAGTAATTATCTGCCATCTCTCTGATCTCTTGACTAGTAATATGTGTCAAAGTGCAGAAGTTGTTTCAGATAGAGACATATATATTCTGGCAGTACATGTTCCTCTATTTTCCATATGGTTGGTTAGATACAGATCAAGTCTGGAGAGCACTTTCCAAAAATACGTTGGTGTTAGAAAAGATATAGGAGCTAAAAACCAAATATCAAAAATTTCAGAACTTGCTTTAGATTATTGTCACAGGTATCTAGAATAATAACTTTGAGGCTAGAACACTACAGTACAATCTATCTAAGGTTCTATGAGTAAGACGGTGGTTATACACAGGTACAACTTGTTTTTGTCCCCAGGTTGTAACCACAAAGCATGTCTTTTAAGAGATTGGAAATAGTCGGCTGGGCGCTGTGGCTCATGCCTGTAATCCCAGCACTTTGGAGGCTAAGGCGGGCGGATCACCTGAGGTCAGGAGTTTGAGACCAGCCTTGCCAACATGGTGAAACCCCATTTCTACTAAAAATACAAAAAATTAGCTGGGCGTGGTGGCATGTACCTGTAATCTCAGCTACTCAAAGGCTGAGGCAGGAGAATCGCTTGAACCTGAAAGGCAGAAGTTGCAGTGAGCCAGTGAGCCGAGATCACCGTTGCACTCTGGCTTGGACAACAAGAACAAAACTCCACCTCAAAAAAAAAAAAAAAAGAAAAAAGAAAAAAGAAAAAAAGAGAGAGAGAGAGATTGGGAATAGTCTATATGGATATTTTCAAAGACATCATGGGTATTCCAAGTAGGGCAGATTCGTACTCAGATCTGATAGGCCTCTCTCATGGTAAACAAATTATAGCTGGTTTCACTAGGAATCTCCCTACTTCTACCCATGTCAAACTACAGATACCAGAACAGGTAGAGTGTCCTCACCTGAGATCCAGCTGCCAGTCAGAACCTGGGGCTTCTAGAGATGTGCATCCAGCAGAGGTTTGCTCCAGCTTGAGGTTAGAGGGAAGCAAAACAAGCAACCCCCAAATTTGCCACTTTAGCGTAAGGATTATTTTGAGCTGAAGGCAAATGAGAAAAAGCAGATGCAAGAAAATCTCTCACACCTGTAATTCCTGCACTTTGGGAGGCCAAGATTGGTGGATCACAAGCCCGGGAGTTCAAGACCAGCCTGAGCAACATGGCAAAACCCTGTCTCTACAAAAAAATACAAAAATTAGCCAGGCATAGTGGCATGTACCTACAGTACCAGCTACTCAGGAGGCTGAGGTGGGAGGATCGCTTGAGCCCAGCAGGTCGAGACCACAGTGAGCTATCATCCTACCAGTGCACTCCAGCCTGGGCTCTTTCTTTCACGACTCTGTCAGAAAGAAAGAAAAGAAAGAGGGAGAGAGGGAGGGAGGGAGGAAGAGAGG
>NW_016803686.1:663879-687424 GCF_001698545.2 Rhinopithecus bieti | reverse complement strand
GAGGAAGGGAGGAAGGAAGGAAGAAAGGAAGGAAGGAAGGAAGGAAGGAAGGAAGGAAGGAAGGAAGGAAGGAAGGAAGGAAGGAAAAAGGAAGGAAAGGAGAGGAGGGAGGGAAAGAGCAAGCTGTCTGCCCTCTTCCTATTTGCCTAAAAGCAAGACAGAAATTGGTAAAACTGACTCCCTCCCCTCTCTATGAGGAAGGACAGAGGTTAATCATGAGAGACAACTCTAGACCCTTATCAGCCCAGAAATGGTGCCAGAGGAGTCTACACAAACAAATTTTACTAACTAGTTCCTACCTTCTGTTAGTTTCCCCCGTAGATTTACCTTTCCACAATTTGCTGTCTTTGAAATCTTAAAGTCCTTTTCTTTTGTCTTGTGATTTCTCTAAAAAGTTATTCTTCTTCTGTTAAAATGATACATAGGTCCCAGTTCTTACCCCCCATTTGAGTTACTCATCTAAGCACTCTCATGTATGTCCACAGGGCATACATTAACAAACTCCTGTATTTCTCTTGTTAATCTGTATTTTGTCAGTCTAAATTGCAGAGCCCCAGCCAATGAAACTAAGATGAGCAGAAGAAGATTTTCATCTCCTACAAGCTCCTCTAAGATTTGTGTTTCTTTGATTTCATGAACATTAATAAAAACAACAAATGCTGAACCGGAAGCAGGGCTATTTCTTTAAATATCAAGGTGATCATCGTTTGCAGTGGTCAATGGAGAGATACCTTCTACTCCTCACTCTTTTTCTTTCTCTTGGTTTCACTTTTCCTTTCTGCCAATGCCTCTGGTCCATTGGACAAGAATCTTCAGTGAAGCTAAGATATACAGAGCCCCTGGGTTATCCTGTTGCTGAATCCTGTCTCTGGGAAGATGAGATAGGCCTGGGAAGGTCACACCCTAATTATGGCATTGATTCTAGCACATTTCCCAACACAGCTATTAGAAGCAGAGGCCTGCCAGGGCAATGGCTCTTGAACTTTTTCCAGTGCCATTTACATGTTTTTGGTGCTGAACTTACCAAAGCCTGACTGAGGTATTCTGACACTTGGCTTTTGTGGTCAAACACTCCTAGTTTCAAATCCCAGCAATACGTTATATGTAGCCCTTGAGCAAGCTCCTTAACTCCTTGGCTTTCTTGTTGTAATTGGAGTAAGACTCATTCATAAAGATTAAAAGAGATATTTTATGTAAAGTTCCCAGAAATAAGTCTGGTACATAAATGTAGTTCTGAAATAATTTCTGTAAACTTGATAAAATCAATCAGGGAAAAAGGGAGGGGAGAAGCAAAAATAAACCAAGCTTGCAGCACGTACAGCATTGTCATGAAGTCAGCTTGCTCACTGGCCCACTTCCTCATAGCTGTTTGCTGCCTATTGCCTCAGAATCATGTAGCCCCTAGATTATAACTCCACTTAAATGTTCTATAGATAACAACTTGAACACTATGAAATGTTAAGTTTTCCATTTGAGATCTTCTCTTTGTTCCTGCATATTGATACAATTTCTGTTCTCAGCTGGTCTGAAGGACCCTACAAGGCATGACTCACCAAAGAAAGCACTTTCCACAGCCTGATGATTTCATACTCTTTTCCCTGACCAATCAATGGCCTTAATTTTCCAGCCTTTTGCCCTCCACAAGTCCTTTAAAAACTCCAGCCTAGATCTCCTTGGAGATGGATTTTAGAGTTCCTTCTGTCTCTTCATTCAGGTGAATTGAGATCATTAAACTCTTTCTCTGCTGCAAACTCTGCTGTCTTGGTGTATTGGTCTGTTATTGCACAGTGCATATATGAACCTGTTGGTTCTATAACAGTTCCTTTGTGTTCCATATTATTATCAAAATAAAAAGGGAGAAAGTCAAGTCAGTCAACACAGAAGAGCAACAGCTCTCCCTCATCCTTCTCTTCCCCTTCTGCTATGGACTAGCCACATTACATTCACTTATTCAGCAGAAGCTATTACCCATGGGCTCCTGATAATTAAGACTGCTGGCACAGATGCACTCCTTTCCTTGGTAAGGAGGAGGATATTGACAAGAGTCTGGAAATGGTAGCTCTCCCAGCCACAGGTTAAACAAATGATTTTTATTTTATCTACCTCGAATCACCTGGAGAGCTATAGAAAAATACCAAGGTGGGTTTTCCACCCTCGGAGATTCTGATTTAATTGTTCTGGGCTGAAGCCTGAGCATCTGTATTTTTAACGGCCCCACACGTAATTCAAATATGCAAAGGGCAAAGGACCACTGTGATCTCACTGAAAAGTATATGGGTTACTCCAAGAAAACTTTGACTTTCACATTCTGTTCTCCATGGATGACCCTGTCAGAGGTTGATTTATAACATTGGTATGTTTGTTTCCTTGGGGGTGGCAAGCAAGCTTAGCCAGAGATTATTAGAGGGAACCTTGATGTATTCAGTTATTCACATGCTGAATTTTAAATTCCTTCCAAAAGCCTGAACCACCTTCTGATCTTGGGTCGAGAAAATGCAGCCTCCACTTTCAATGGTGGGCTGGGGGAGTGATGCATCTGGCTCTCAGCCTTTCTGTTATGCTTGTCTCGGACATCTTGTACTTCCAATTTGTGGTCCTACTTTTATCTATAATTTATTTCAGTGATACTGATTATTTCTGATTCCAGACAGTCTAAATATAGTTTGGTCAAACTCTAAAACATTCAAGCAAAGAAGAAAGCATCTTATACACTACTCTTTCCTCAAGTGAGAATTAAATTACAAATAAACCGCGAAGAATTTCCAGTTTTATTCTTCAGACTCATGTTCAGAGATCTAAGCTGAGTTGGGGGGAGGAGGAGTTGGAGGAAGGACAGGTACAGCTGAAGAAATCAGTCCCTTAGGGGAGGAGTTTTCAGATGGCCACAATCTCTAGTTTATGCTGCTGAAGCCCTGGCTGGAATACCAACATCTGGTCAAGAAGTGAGGACACTCCAGTCTGGGGAATGTCCAGACTTCTTCCAGGCTTTCCTCAAGGGATCCTTGTTATATGAAAAATAACTGGTGGCTGTGACTTCTAGTGTGTGCTGTCACCTTCTGGGGAAGGCATTTATTTCATCCCATGTCACTCCTCAGTAGAGCTTGTACCACAACCCAATTCACAGATGGGGAAACTCAGCCTCTGAGGGGCAAGTCACTCAGCCTCAGCCAAAGTCAAGTTCAAATCCATGCCTTCCATATTGTGTGTTTTCCATGACCCTGCACCTAATTAAGATGATGCTGTTTTCTTGAAGGCACAAACCTCATTGACAATACAAATAAACTTAAATGGCAGCTCTGAAATAACACTATGAGGTTGGCCCAACATCCCTGGGCAGATTTCCAGGGCCTGGCTATTCTGACTCAACTTTCATGGACTTGCTCCCTACCCAAGCAAAAACTTTGCATTGTTTTGCTCTGAGACACAGTCAATAGAGGCTTGCCACATGGGCTTCTTCCTTCTTCAGGCCCAGCTCAAATCTCTTACCCTCATCTGGATCTGACGGCATCTAGGCACCTCGTCAAAAGTTTGTCCTTCTTTTCCCGAGTTCTCCCTCAGCTGGCTTGCAACAGCTCTGCCTCTAAAGATAGCAGGGCTGGACGGTGGCAATGTCCTCTCATCCTGGAAGAAGTGGGAAGTGAGCCCACCTCCCTGCTAATCCTCTCTCAGATGTTAAACTGAAAGATGAGAGGGTCCAATGGGGCCACTTGGGTAAAAGATGCCTTCAAAGAAGTTGCAAAGTCAGTCATGAGCAGCAAGCATTCACCACCTTGGAACAAGGTTGATAGAGAGAGTCAAGGAAGCAGAAGATGCTATCATACCACCACCATCACCTCCAGGAGTCTATCATCAAATAGGGTAGGAGGGATGGGTGAGACCAATAGTTCTCCATCCTCACCATGCAGCAGAATCACCACCCCCAGACATACTGATGCAATTTGTCCAGGACGGGACCCAGTTATTACTACTTTTCAAAAGATACCAGTTGTTTCTAATGTGAAATTGCAACCAAAATAAGTTGAACATGGCATTTGCTCACAAGAGGGTGCCACTGCATTGCTGCCTCAAGAGGGCGCTAAATTGGTTAGGGTAGCTCTGAAAAGGTGGAATTTAAATTACAGGAGAGCTGTTGTAAGGCACATGGGAGAAACTGGGGAAAAGCAGCTCTGAGGGTGTCCAGAAGGAGGAAGTGGACTGCGCACGTCTCAGCCATGGGAGTTCAGAGGTGCATGTTGTGGGAAATCAATGTGTTTTCTGAGTAGAAAAGATCCACATCTGATCTGAGAGCATGGGCCTTGTGGCAGCCCTGAGACTTCTTATTCGGAGTTGTTATAAACTGACTCAATAGACAATTGTGACATATTTGTTCTCAAATACATCTTTTTGATCACTCTTTTAAGATGTTGCTAGGTAACAACTATGGCAGCTATCTCTAAATTGTCAAATCACAATGGGTTTGAAGGCATGTTCCCACTCTCTTCCTTACCTTTTTGTTCAAACTCGTTAAGTATATTGGTTCAGTTTTTTATTGAAACTCAGTATTCTTGAATCCTGAGTGGCTTCTCCTGTGGCTTTTGCCCCAAAGCTCGACAGAGTCTCCTTGAAAGCTAGGCTGAAGTGTCCATAGTTGGAGCATTGCAAGCCAAGGAGGAGCCCACCAAGGCCTGGACCAAAGCAGGCCTAACAGCCCCTGAACCTCTTCCCCTATCCTCATCGTAGCCTTCTGGATTGTGTCACTCTGATGATAAACTCCAGGGAATGCTTTCCTAAGAAAAGAGAAGAGAGAGATTTCTCCTGAAGGCCTAGGACGAAGCTGACCAAGACACCCACTCACAGCCTTCCTAGCCCAAGAGCACCTCCAGGCCTATTTTAGCCCCATCACAGCCATGCAAAATAGGAGAGAAAAACTGTTTGAATATTCTGAGGGAGAAGGAATGAAAGAGGTCCTGCCCTGGGGAGCAAGAGCAGTTCACTTTCTTTGCATGTAAAGGAAAGCTCCAGAGAGGCTCATGGCTCATGCCTGTAATCCCGGCACTTTAGGAGGCCAAGGTGGGTGGGTCCCTTGAGGCCAGGAGTTCAAGACCAGCCTAGCCAACATGGTGAAACCCCATCTCTACCAAAAATCCAAAAATTACCTACGCATGGTGGTGCATGCCTGTAATCCCAACTACATGGGGGGTTGAAGCATGAGATTCGTTTGAACCCATGAGGCAGAGGTTGCAGTGAGCCAAGATCGATGGCGTCACTGTACTCCAGCCTGGGTGACAGAACGAAACTGCCTCAAAATAAATAAATAAAGGAAAGCTCCACCCTTGAAACCATGACCCAAGAAATATCCTGGGACTTTGCCACCCACTTCACAATGCTCCTTCAACGGTAGGGCACTGAGGCCTGGGAAGTCAGGCAGACCCAAGGCTGAAGTCTCTGTAAGAGGCTAAGAACTTGAATAACCCATACTCTTGTCCCTCAGGGCAAACTACTATTGGGTTCCTAGGCTTTTCCGTAGGCTCTTCAGAGCACTTTCTGAAGCTCCTCTTTGGGGTAGTTTTTCTATTTGGAAGTGACAAGCACTTTGTTCCTAGCACCTTATATGTCAAATAATCTCAGGCAATAATTTCCCACATGGGATTTTCAAGTTAGCCTATGGCTGTCCAAAGCCTCCAACAATTTGTTTCTATGTCTGTGTCTCTAACTGAACTGCAAATGTCTTCAGAAGTAGGGTAGTTTTCTTTTTCTTTTGTATACCTACTGCCTAGTGTGTGGGATCTAACATATAAAAAGAGCTTTATAAATGTTGAATACAAAAATAAACTAATGCCTTTTTCATTAGTGTCCTAAGTTCCAGACGTACCAGACTTGCCCACTTCCTCATGAACAACAGCCTTCAGTACTTGAGAGTTGAATCTTTCTCCAGCCTCACTAATCCCAACGCTTTTCACATTTCATCCTAGGACCTACTTTGGAAACTTTTCATTGTGACCCAGTGAGACCTTGGACTTACGGGGTAACCCTCAGATATCAATGAAAGCCCTTTAGGGAAATTTGCTCCTGATCCTAATCAGTAAAGTTATAGAAAATATTGGTCCCTCATCTGTTTTCACAAGAAATACAACTTAAAAATATGTTAGTAAAGTCATGTCCTTGGCTGAGGCATGAGAATCACTTGAACCCAGGAGGCGGAGGTTGTGGTGAGCCAAGATCACACCACTGCACTCCAGCCTGGGTGACAAAGTGAGACTCTGTCTCTAAAATAAATACATAAAAAAATAAGTAAAATCATGCCCTTGGACATACAGTTCAATACTTTGAGCTCTTCAGAGAAGTAATTCTATAAAAATTTGACAACTCTTTCAAAGAAGTGAGAAGTGCCTCTCCATGATAGCTGACTCTGAAAGATATTACAGCAATTCTCTGAAATTTTCTGAAGTTTTCTATGAGCTTCAAAATCAGTAGAACCTCATGTTTTCTTTGTAGGAATCATCAGAAGGGGTGGAGTCATTTCCAAAGTAGAAATAAATCACTCTCTTTGATCAGCTGTCTCTTCCTGTGTTCATGTTGGCATCAGGGAGCCAGTCTTCATTGAATGCCTACTGTGTACCTGTGGCTTTTCTCTTTACCCATGTAGGGAGGAAAAATATTTCCTCTATCCACCTTAGGTTCTCAGCTGGGTCCTTGCAACAAAAGAAAGATTAACAAGAAAAAAAAGCATGCAAATGTACTCAATGTAAGTTTTATATGACACGGAGCTTTTGTAAGGAAATGAAGAGCTGAAGAAACAATGAAGCCTGAGTGTTTTCATTCTAGGTTTGAAGGAGAGTGGAAAGCTGTGGAAAAACATAAGAGGGCAAAAGGGTGTGAGCAAGAGTAGGAAACAGGGAGACAACAAAAACCTGTTCGTTCAGATACCTCTCAGCAGCCCTGCATCCTCAGAGATAAGGATGCTCTTTTCCTCCAGGTACAGGGAGGGCACCTCCCACATGAGGGCCAATGGAGTCAGGGAGTCCTTCCCGCACCTGCTGTTTCTCATATGCCTTCAGCTTAAAACATTCAGTATGACAGCAGGCTGTATTCTGAGGTAGTGTGCCCTGAAGCCCATCACCCACAAGTCCACACTTATCTCATACTATCCTCCCAGACAAAAGTAAATGCCTTCAGAAGATTTGAGTTCTTTCTGATTTTTCAAAGCACAAGGCTAGCCCTGAAGGGTCATATTGGCATGTCACTAAATTCTTTGAGTCCTCCCCCAACCTTTAAAATAAAAGATTACCAATTTCCTGATTGATAATTTACCCACAAAATAGCAAAGTCAGAGAATATGAATCAATAGCCTACCATAGATACCGGCACGTATCATCAAAACATCTCTATGACACAGATATGGTAAGACCAAGTTTACTACTGGCAAATCATACAAAATCTTTATAAAGTGGATCAGGAAAAGTGGAATGAGGCCCACTCCCGCTAGTTACATTGCCACTCAGTAATCCCTCATTGAGACCTACTAGAAGCCAGTACACAGCCCAAGGTTTAGAGTGGGAGACAAAAAAGTAATGCTAAAACCACGTGGAAAGTGCTACCAAAGAGGTGTGTTCAAGAGCTATGGGAGGCCAAAAGAGAGAGATTCATGGATTCTCAAAGAGCTGAGGATGGCTTCGTGGCAAAAGCACCATCTGAGAGAGTGCTGGGATGCATCCACACTTCCCAGACAGGATGCTGGGGGAAGGTGATAAATGTCAGTCAGAGGAGACAGCTCGCTCTGGAGTTGCAAATGGGGGCTCTTCCAGGAAAAGGAGATGCTCTGAGAAGCCGGGGGAGGAAGTTTGGTAAGGCCCGAGGTCTTCTGACTTTTGGAATACATCCTATAAACAATAGGGAGGGAGCTTGTGGAGGTTGTAAAACAAGATGTCACATAACAAGATTGTTATCTAGAAAGATATATCCAGCAGAAGTGTGGAAGTTGAAATCAAGGGAAAGAAACTGGAGAGGAAAAGGGACAGGGACAACTCTCTTTCTCCTTCCTGCAGAAGACATGCAAATCATCCCTACAGGAGTCATGCTGCCACCAGGAAGTAGCCCTGATGCATTCTGGGGAATCAGACACTACCTGTAAAGTCTGCATTTCAATACCCACTGCATAGACCCCTATTTAGAACAATTGATACTCCAGAGGCAAGTGACCTGTTTCCATCATGGCCATTACTTGTGCATCAAATGCTATAGAACAAGATGCAAAGGTTCTATTGGCAAATATATATATATTTTTTGAGGCGGAGTCTCACTCTGTCACCCAGGCTGGAGTGCAGTGGTGCCATCTCTGCTCACTGCAACTTTCACTTCCCTGGTTCAAGCGATTCTCCTGCCTCAGCCTCCTGAGTAGCTAGGACTACAGGCACACGCCACCACACTTGGCTAATTTTTGTATTTTTAGTAGAGATGGGGTTAAACCATGTTGGCCAGGATGGTCTCCATCTCCTAACCTCGTGATCCACCTGCCTCGGCCTCCCAAAGTGCTGGGATTACAGGCATGAGCCACTGTGCCCGGCCTCTATCGGCAAATATTCTATATTGAGTTCTCCAGTTTCTCCAAATTCTGACGTTTCTAACTTCATTCCCTGATTAAAGTGACAATTTCTGTAGCAACAATTTTCATATTATCAGACAAGTTAAGAATTTGTTAACCTCGGCCGGGCGCGGTGGCTCAAGCCTGTAATCCCAGCACTTTGGGAGGCCGAGATGGGCGGATCACGAGGTCAGGAGATCGAGACCATCCTGGCTAACACGGTGAAACCCCGTCTCTACTAAAAACTACAAAAAACTAGCTGGGCGACGTGGCGGCGCCTGTAGTCCCAGCTACTCAGGAGTCTGAGACAGGAGAATGGCGTGAACCCGGGAGGCGGAGCTTGCAGTGAGCTGAGATCCGGTCACAGCACTCCAGCCTGGGTGACAGAGCGAGACTCCGTCTCAAAAAAAAAAAAAAAAAAAAAAAAAAAAAAAGAATTTGTTAACCTCTTCCAATCATACACACCAAAAAATCTAAAGACATTTTTCTCTGATCATGTAAAGTGTGGCAATAGAGTCAAGATTCAATTTTTGAAGCTCTAATTACTAAGTCCACACTGGAGTATGAGGAAGTACAGCAGCCAAAACTGCTTCCCTTGAAATGAATTTCAGACAATGTAGAACTCTACTCGCCATTCCCTTACAGAGCTGAGAAACTGCTTCCTCTTCTTTTTTCTTTCCTGCTTTCTTCTCCCAGGAAGAATGATTGGATTGTTCTGTAGTTTCTCCTTATCCCCTAAGGAAAGACTCATTGCTCCAGAGGAACTTTGAACCCTCTCCTATTTTAAATGGCATCTCCCTGGAAAGCCAATAGACCCATTTGGATTTTCAGCTCAACTCTTGTAGGAAAAAAACAAAAAGTGAGTCAGAATCAAGCCTTCTGGGGGGAAGGACTGCCTACTGAGCTTTCTTTTCAGTCTGAAAAACAAGAGAAGATCTCCTGTTAAACCCTCAGACAGTGAGATCACACATGAGAGAGTCAGACAGTCGAGTGTCCCCTTGTCTCCCAGCACAGAGGCACCCTGGGCTAAAGACTGGCTCCTCCCTTGAGCCATCAGGCCCTCTGTCATGAACGGATTCCTTGTCTGTCTTCCCTTCCACCTCTCAAGGGGAGTCTGAGTCTCAATCATCTTCACTGGCCTAGCACTGTAGCTAGCACACAGTCATAAGGACAACGATTATTAAACGAGAGCCTACTCCATGCTGGAGGCTGTGACAGCTACTTCAAATAGACACAAGACTACTTAACTTACTCAACAACCCCATTCTATTCTACATACAGAAAACTGAAATTCAGAAGGTTTAATCGATTTTCTTAAAGTTACCTATTGAGAAAGAGTCAGCAGAAATTTGAACTCAGTCCTGTGACTTCAAGCCTCTGCGCTTTCCACTTGCCATAGTCCCTCCAAGGGGGACAACTGGGCTGACGAAGGGCTCTAGTTCTTGCATGAATTCTCCAAAGTCCAAGTAAGTGTGAGTGGACTGGTTCATTTGGCAAAATTACATTTCAAAGCAAATGTCCATAAGGGAAATTCATACATCCATTCGATCTGCACTATAAAATCAGAAAAGTGTTTCCATAAGAAAAAAATCCCCTGGAAAACCAAGGTGGAAAGTGTGTAGTATAACAGCTGTGACTGCTAGAGCTATGGATGGTCCAGAGAGCAGCAGCACCACTATCATCCGGGAGCCTTGCAAAATTACGGAATCCCAGTTCTGGCCCTACTGAATCAGAAGCTGCATCTTAATAATATCAGATGATTCATATGTGCATTCTAGTTTGAGAAGCACTGCCCTAGCCTTTTTAACCCTTTATAGCATTTCCCCCAATTATCCCTATGTTATCTTACCATCTCATCCCCTTGCCTATACTCCAATCTTCCCATAGGTAGGATTTCCGTGATTTCACCCTTGCCTGCTGGTATGAGTATAGTACAGGGTGCCATGCCTGTGGTTAGATTTCCCTAAATATGATTGACAGAAGGAATACTTGCAATCAACCTCAGAGCCACAGTCTAACCGTGGTATACTGTGTAGATTGGCTTCCACAAATTGAGTCAATAATTTAATCCAGCAGTTGTAAACCCTGGATGCACATGAGAATCACTTGGGGAAATTTAGAAAATACAGATGTCCAAGTTGTACCCAAGTACAATTGAATCATATTCTAGTGTGCAATAGGGTTGAGAGCCAAACCTATTAATTATAGTGTCCTGTGCACTTATTCTCAATCAGTGCTTGTTGAATCCATCAATCAATTATATTTGAAATCTTATTTACTTAGAGTGACATTTAACCTCACTGACAATCCAGAGCTTTCATTCAAATCATTTATCCAACTGAAATTTTACTCTCCCTGATTTAATCATAAAACTAATCATCTTGTCTCTTACTCGAATATTGTACATCTAAATTAGCAAATATGGACGGCCAGGCATCCTGCTTACAAGCAGCTCATGACAGTGACTACCCGGCAGCAGGAACTGCGGCAGACAGGAGAAACCAGGATGGGAATTCTCAGGTTGGATTCTGATCAGAGCTGCAATTGTGGTTTGAAAGCCTCTGTGTTCCCCAAGGCAGCTGTGGCCTTGTAAAATAGCATGGCAGCTTCTGGAAATTTTTGCTTGTGGAGTATGGTAGGTGATTCCATTGATGGTCCAATAATGCCCTCTGGGTCTCTAAGCCCTTTGCAATGTGATTTTACAGCTCCTCCATTTAAGGGGTAGAGTCTCCTCCTTACATTTTTAATCTGGACCTTAACTAATAGAGTACAACAGAAGTGATGGTGGTCCTGCTCCAAGCCTAGGCCTCAGGAGGCCTTGCACATTCCTACTCTTTTCTTTTGGAACCCCTCACGACCATGTGAACAAGTTTGAGCTAGCCTGCTAAAGACTATGTGGAAAGACATCAGATATTCTAATAGACCTTGTGAGAGACCTGCCAAGATCAGCAGGGCTGTGCATGCAATCCACAGCTGCCTGAAGTCACATAAGTCAGCCAAGCTAAGACAAAGAAGCACTCAGGTGATGTGTAGACCCACAAGCAATAAGAAATGCTTCTTGTTTTAAAACTAAATTTGGGAGTCGTTTTTGTTGTCATTGTTGTTTTTATTGTTGTTTTGAGATGGAGCTTCGCTCTTGTTACCCAGGCTAGAGTGCGATGGTATGATCTTGGTTCACTGCAATGTCTGCCTCCCGGGTTCCAGTGGTTCTCTTGCCTCAGCATCCTGAGTAGCTGTGATTATAGATGCCTGCCACCATGGCCAGCTAATTTTTGTATTTTTAGTAGAGACAAGGTTTCACCATGTCGGCCAGGCTGGTCTTGAACTTTTGACCTCAGGTGATCCACCCACCTCGGCCTCCCAAAGTGCTGAGATTACAGGTGTGAGCCACCACACCTGGCCTGGGAGTAGTTTTTATACAGTAACAACCAACTGGGACAAGGCAAATGACTAATGGGCCAGTTTCTTTTCTTTTTTGTTTTATTTGTTTTTGTTTTTCATGACTTATTGCAAAGCTTTAGTAGTGCAGGGCATGATCTTGGCACAAGAGTAGCAAATAGATCCATGGAATAAAATGTAGAACCCAGAATGAAATACTGTGTAATATAGAACCCCACATATGTGGAAGCCAGATATATGACCGAGGTGGGAAAGAAGGGAACATAGACTACGCAATAAGTAGTAACATGATGAGGCATTCGTTATGGATAGAATTGTGTCCCTCAAAAATTATGTGGAAGCCCTAACTCCACAGATGGGCCAGTTCCTTTAAGGTCAGAATGGCTTAACTTGGTGCTGGAGGTCATCCTCCTGATTCCACATCAGGAGAAAGTCATCTCTATAAAAACAGTAGTATATCTTCTCCCAAGAAGCATTTGTACTTTGAATGCATAAAGACATTATTTGCCAGTTGAGATATGGGTTTCTTTTTCACATTATGTTGCCAAGTGAGCACAAAGTAATGATCAGCAAGTCTGTTCTGTTACCAACCATCTGTCCTATTAACTATTATTAACAATTAAGTTGAACTAACTTTGGTGCTCTGATCAGTTTTCAGTCAACCCACCAGGCCAAGCACAAAGACTCCATCAATAGCATTTTCATGGTGCTCTTCAAACAAATGAAAAGCAGTCAGTTCTGCCCAACTCATATGCAAGTGAAGAGAAGAAAGTTTACCTACTAAACAGAAGCCATAAGCTCTCTGTTCCAGAACTCAAAACCTCCATTCTAGCTCTAAGCAGAATCCTTGGGGTTCTTCACTGGAATATTTTATAGACTCCCCCACAAGGGTAGGTAAACATAGCACACAGCAGCTCTTTGTTCTTCTTTGGTGGAAATCCTTATTTAATGTGTTAATGTTACTTTCCATTTATTGAATTTCAGTCATGTGCTGAAGGCACATTTCCAGAGCAAGGACTGGGCACAGACCTTTACTAGAGGGCTACCACATTACTAAGGCAAGCTTTCAAGGAATGGCATTTTTCCTAGAATCCAAAAGGAATATGATAGACTACCTTTACAGTTGAGCAATGGCCCCAGTGTTTGGTTTCTCTAGTAAATAGAGATGTGAGAAGATGTGCAACAGAAGTTCTAGCAGAGGCATCAGGACTAACAGTGCCACATTCTAAAGTAAAAGAGAGAACATCGTGGTGTAGGATTTACATTAGAAGGGATCAAAGTTCATTTTGGGACTCTCACCCTTGATCCCCTCTTCCACTTCACACCTACCCTTCTCTTACATAAAAGGATGGAGGTTGGAATTAGGAGTATTTATGACAGACCTACTGGTATGCTGAGTTCAAATGGCCCCACGGGGTTCTCTCACTTCAAACCTAAGAAAAGGAGCCACAACGGGACCATTCAGAGAATCTGACAAGTGTCCTCTGAGTGTAGGGTCCCCTGGGACTCCCACATAAAACAATCTGGCTATCTGCTTCAGTGGTGGAGCAAAGAACGAAGAGTGGCTTTGGGATTTGGATGCAAGGATGCCCGAGTACATTCTCATGAACTAGATGTGGCCACTTGTGTGAGGGAGCCAATGGGAGGCCTTCTTGGATTTCCTCCAAGATAGCTGCCTGGAGGGGCAACTAGTCCTAAGAGGAAAGACACCAGAGGTACTACCAGATGCCTGGGGCTGAGCACAAGGAAGCAACTGCGCACAATGGAAGCCTGACCCCCTCTAAGAGAAACTGTAGGTAAGAGAGAGCCAGCCATTGGCCTGAGCAGAAGGAGGTAGGAAGGGAAGGAGCTGGGGGCCTGAAGAAACTACAAAAGTGCAAATGAGGAAAGAGTCAGCTTTAAACACCTGCCAGACCCGGAAACAAAATGTCAGTACCTGACAGTGTCAGTCAAGGAAAAACTTCCCTGGCCTTTTCTCTTCTCCTGCTCCCTGCTGCTGCCCTGGAGTATCATAATGAGGCCGGCAAGATGGAAGAGAAATAAAACCGCTAGGCTGGGAAAGGGTGAGAAAGCAGCCCGACACAAGCCACCAGGTTCCAGTGGGTCTTCGCAGGGAGAAAGAGCAGCTTGAAATATAAGGTTTAGGCCGGGTGCGGTGGCTCACGCCTGTAATCCCAGCACTTTGGGAGGCTGAGGCAGGTGGTCACTTGAGGTCAGGAGTTTGAGACCAGCCTGACCAACATGAAACCCCATCTCTACTGAAAATACAAAAAGCTGGATGTGGTGCCACATGCCTATAGTCCCAGCTACTCGGGAGGCTGAGACAGGAGAATCGCTTGAACCTGGGAGGCAGAGGTTTCAGTGAGCCGAGATGATGCGACTGCACTGCAGCCTGGGTGACAGAGCGAGACTTCTTCTCAAAAAAAAAAAATATATATATATATACACACACATACACACACACACACACATATATATACACACACATATATACACATATATATATTTGGTTTAAAGTCAATCATTACGCCTGAACTACATATATTAATCACAGATGGGAGAATCTTTATGACCTAAAAGTGGCCTTAAAAGTTATGGAACTGCCTTAAGTCTTTTATGGGAATGGGAGAAGAACTAAGTCTACCCAAGGAACTGAAAGAATGTGTTCTGATTACACTACTTGAGGCCAAGTTCTTCATCATCATGACTTTACAGGCATTTGGTGCCAGCTCCAAGTACACAAACTTCAGCTGCAGCAGAGAACCCATGGAGCTAAAGTCAGCCTGGAAAACAGCAGAAATGAAAAACAGACACCTGCGTGTGGACAGGATATTCTACTTGCTACCAGCTGCTTCACAAGCTCCTTCCAAAGTTCCTCAGATGAATCCTGAAGCAGTGACTGAAGTGGGTGACTCAACTTCATTGGACCTGTTTCCTGTGAAGGGTAGTAATAATCCCATGGCCATGGGTGGGGAGGTAGACACTCATTTCCTATAGCTGCTGGACAAATGACCTCAAACTTAAATAACCAAAATTTATTCTGTGACATTCGGGAGACCAGAAGTCCAAAATCAGTTTCACTGGACCAAAGTCAAGGTACCAGCAAGGCCATGCTCCCTCAAGAGGTGCTAGGATCACTGAGGTGGGCAGATCACTTGAGGCCAGGAGTTCAAGACCAGCCTGGTCAACATGCGAAACCCCATCTCTATTAAAAATTCAAAAATTAGCTGGGCATGGTGGCACGCACCTGTAGTCCCAGCTACTTGGGAGGCTGAGACAGGAGAATTGCTTGAACCCGGGAGGTGATGGTTACAGTGAGCAGAGATCATGCCACTGCACTCCAGCCTGGGCAACAGAGTGAGACTCTATTTCCAAAAAAAATTTAAAAAGTGCTCATGAACACGTATGAGCATAACCGCCTCCAGTGGTTTGCTATGAAATGACAGCGCAGAAGAGTCCACAGGTGATTGTTTCCAGCCTTCTCCAATACATAGAAATAGACAGGCAACACTTATTATGGATCCCTGTGCCTGGGAGGTGTGAGTGATAGTCTGGACCAAAAGGAGCAGGGAAGACTGACCAGTACTTGTGAAGTACAAGGGCAATGGTCAACAATTGGAAAAGCCCTCAAGCTACCCCCTCTCCACAGCTTCTACAGTGCAGACCCTTTCCACTCGTGTGTCTGCAGAAGTCCTGGGTTAGCATGCATCCATGCTGCTTGGGAGGTAGTAATACAGCAACCATCCATGGTGACACAGTAATCCAAGAACCCACAACAATGGAACATGAGCATCAGTAAGTTAGTGTTGACAGCAGGTCTAGACAGGGAAGACTAGAAGAGAGAAGAGGTGGGACCACAGAGGAGCTATGAAGTGAGGGTTGGCTCCTGGTGGGCCACCTCTCTGGAGACCAGGGGACAGGGTGGGAAAATGGATGGCCTGGGATGGAAAAATACTCACAGAATGTTTGCAGGGATTAGTGCATCAACACCAGAGTGGAAAGCTTAATTTCCTTGGCAGTTTTACCTAGGGCAGCCCTAAGGAAAGCCAAAGGCTGTTTAGATAACTCAAAAAGCTCTTCATCTTAGACATCATGAAATCAGTGGGCTTTGCAATCTGCACTTATTTTAAAATCAGTGGCTGTCAACATGCTAAATGCTAAAAATATGTCCATCCCCGCTTCTCCATTTTATAGACCTGAAAATATTGAAGTTATAAGGGTGTTTCCACCTCTGCCACCCACTTAGTGTCAATTCAAAGGTGAAACTGTTATAATTAGTTATCTTCAAATGATCTTGAGTTTCTTCTGTCATCTTCCAAATTTGGGGATACAAAATCTGTTAAAGGCGAACTTGCTTCTCTCAAAAAAACCTTGTTGGCTAATTATATCCTTGAGTTGAGTGAATGTTGAGCTTTCCACTTCTTGAAATTTTAAAAAAAAAAAAATTACTCCTTCCCTTCCTGAGGTACAGAAGGGGACAGTTACTCTTCCTGGATTTTCCAGTCAGCATGAACCTCTGCAGGCTCCAGACTGACCCACTACCAAAGAAACAAAAAAGGAACCCTTTACTTTTATTAATTTTGATGATTTTTTACAGCTTTAGCCCAATACTGAAAGTGAACACAAAGGATCCTGGCCTTCACATACAACCAAAAGTGTCTTTAACGATAAAAATAGAAAATATCTGAGTTAACAAAGACAAATGATAGGTTTCACCTCAATCCTGAGCTCATAGCCTCAACCAGATAATGACAGAGAATCCTGAAATTCGCAAGATGAAACTCCCGGTTCTTAATTCTCCAAAATCCTGCTCCTTAGGGGCCGCTGATTCTTATATTATCCTATTTTCCACCTCAGTTTTCAGTGTAAAGTCAAATGACAGCTAACCTTATTGCATTTTAAGGTCAGAATGATGTCACCTTTTAACAGCCACTTTGGGATTTTGATGAAGACTTCAGGCAGAAGACAAGTAACACTTAGCATTTTAGACCAACTTCTGCTCACAAATGGCAAAGAGGATCCAATCTGCTTGCTAACACCGAGTGAAGTGACTGCTTATAGATCATTGCTGGGAAAAATTCTGAGTCTGCAAACTGACTCAACAGGTAAGAACACCATGACCAACCATCAAGGGCCTGTGGCACCCAGGGCCTTACATGTGTTTGCAAATCCCATTCAATATGAAGGCATCTTAAAGTCAACATCACCTGCTCAAGTGTATTTTGGGCAGGTGTGCAGAGCTCCAGATACCTGTCTGTGGATGACCTCCTGTGATTTTAGACAGCATATCTTTGCTTTACATCCTCCTGCAGAAAACAGTCTGTTGACAGTAATCCCTCTCAGGGGTGCTTGAAGATGAATGGCTGCTTCGAAAGCACATAGAGCTCTTGGAAGAAAAAGCACACCATAAATCCCAGGCAATAGTAGTTATTGTCTGGATTACCTATCTAAAGAAACAAGTCTCTTAGGTCATTTGATTTCTTTGACTGGATTTCAGTTTCTATGAGGTATATAAATAAACTGCTATCACAGGAGGCTAAGGCAAATTGACCAGTAAGAATACTTTATAGACTTAATCTACAATTGAAGAGTTTGACATCCTGTGTTTACATCACCTGGTTCAATCTCTGGCACACAGAGAGCACAGTACTGGTAGATATGATCTCCTCAAGCACAGACCAGAGATGACCTCTTAATTTCATGCTGTAAGGGTGGTGGATCCAGAGCTCCACTGCACACCTAACTGGACCATTGTTCCTGTGGTCCTGTGTTCTTAGTCATCTGAGCCAGCCCTGCACCCAAGGAGCAGAGCCAGGGGCTCACAAAAAGAAATCCCACAGCTCAGCACGAGCCTCAAAGCAGCAGATATGGGGACCTCTGTAACTGGCACCCTGCACTAGAAGCAAATATCTGCAATTGCCTAAAACATATATGAGTGTGTGTGTGTGCGTATCAAGAACACCCTTTGCAGAGGGTAAAGAATAGGAACAAAACTGTCTTGAAAAAAACGCCGTGTCATTAACACAGAGGTAAGAATGGAAAGCAGGCCAGGTGCAGTGGCTCACACCTGTAATCCCAACACTTGGGAGGCTGAGGCATTTGAGGCCAGCCTGGGCACCACAATGAAACCCCATCTCTACAAAAAATATAAAAACATACATAATGGTGTGCACCTGTAGTCCCAGTTACTCGGAAGACTGAGATGGAAGGACGCTTAAGCCCGAGAGGCAGAGGTTGCAGTGAGCCAAGATCATGCCGCTATATTCCATCCAGCCTGAGAGATAGAGCCAGACCCCGTCTCAAAAAAAAAAAAAAAAAAAAAAAAAAAAAAAAAAGAGTGGAAAGCAAACATATGCAATGCAACCTCAACTAGCAAGATGAAACCCCAGGTTCTTGTCTTAACTCTGCTGGCTGGGCAGCCCAGGATGGGTCACTTTTACTCTCCATCTCCACACTGGTATGGGAAGAAATTGGGCTAGGAGATAGATCACTCAGGTTCTTCCAGTTCTAACTCTCTGTGACTCCTTGATTCTAGTTTGCACCTGGTACCAGGCAAGGTTATATGTAAAAAGTAAAGTAGAGGTTCCTCTTCAAAGACTTTCCTCCCCATTTAATTAGGAATAAATAATAACTTCTCTTAGAAGCAAAATTTATTCAAAAACCTGTGCTAACATTCTTAAATATCTCCTAACTGTAATAAAAAAAAAAATCAATGTACTTTATGTTCTTAACTCCCACAATTTAGCCTAAATATTTGGCCTGGCATGCTTATACTGGTCCAAGCAAGCATTAGGTCATAGCCTGTTCCTCTTCCTTATTTGAAGGTGTTTTTACCTTTCTCAGCATTCCACAAGTTTCTTCCTCCTTCCTTTGTTCTCCTCTAGCTTTGCCTCTTTTAAAAAGTTCTAAGTTGCAAGCCAATCGGGACAAATACGGAATGTGGGGTCCCGTTCCAGCCAATGGAAACCGGACACAGCAGTACGGTGGACGTGTCAGGTTATAAATGACCCTGTCTCCTTTGTTCAGGGTACTCTTGTGGCAAAACTGCTGCCAAGTGTACCCTTTCTGCAGAAAATAAAAATGGCCTTGCTGAATAAATTTAAGTTCAAGTACTATTTCTTTACGGCACCAAGGAACAAGCATTTCAAACACTTATATGGCCACTGGCATGACCTCTGAAATGACCTTGAATTTCGGCCTTCTAAAATCAGTAGGACACCTTTTTACCTCAGAGAGTATTTAGTCACAGTAGCTGGGCATTTCTAGGTGTCAGGGCCACCTGGCAAAAATTCCAATGCAGTCTTTCAGGGGCAGGGGCCTGCTGTGTCCTGTCTCCCAGCACTGGACTCAGTAAGGCAGGAGTGCAAGACCCATCCAGATGCTGTCCAGGATGAGGGTGAACAAAGGGGTCAACCTTTGTACCTTCCAATGACCACAAACCAAAGGGACTCAGAGTACCACAAATTTTACTAACATAAATAGGAAACTTGGGGACTGAGCACACCAGAGCCACTTGGAGGTGAGAGGGCCACTCTGCATACACTGTTAGTCAAATGAAGTTAAACAGCAGGAGCTCCCCAACACTCCCCGCCCTGACCTGTCTACTCAAAAGTCCTGGAGCTTCATGGAGGAGGGCGGCCTTTAGAATGGTCAGAGGCTCTCTCACCTTCTGGTGGGGGAAAAGTGGGGCAGGCAAACCCAGCATAATTGACTCCTAGAGAGGTCAGGAGAGATTTCTTTCTAAGGCCAGGATCTCCTGTGGCCACTTCAGGAGTCAGGACCCAGGGCCAGGAAAACGGCAGTGGTTTGACTTGCATACATTAGGCTCCTGCTAACTGGCAGTTTAAATAAAGTGAAATAGGACTTTAGCTTTTGCTTAGCACTTCTGCCTGAATTTCTAATAAAAGCCCTGAGTCATCTGGTCTACTTCAAACTTCAGAGAAGAGTTAGTAGCTTTTACAGTTTTTTCCAGTTTAAGGAACACTCCTGAACTTTGTTTTTAATCAAGAACTGAAAACCTTTCTAATCACTTCAGCATTTAGATATTTTAAATCTTGCTTTAAGTAGTTTCACATTTGATTTTTGTCAGTTATGTTTACTGAGTTATGATAAAGGATACAACTCAGGAATAGTTGAATGGAAGAGATGTGTAGGGCACGGAAGAGGGGTGGGCCACGGAGCCCCATGCCCTCCCGGGGCCCCTGCCAGCACCTCCATGTGTTCACCAACCCAGAAGTTGCAATTGTGAAAAAATATTTCCCTGTGATTTTCCAATGAGCTTTCACCTAATAACGCAACAGATGTGGTGTTTCATGATTCACAACCCACTTTCCAAGGAGTTTATTTGTTTATCTCACCAGATACTCATGGAGCAGGCCCACTACCATCGCTAAAATGCAGACTCTGCCTCTGGGAGTGTTGACGGCCACACCCAGCTGGCTTGCGTTTATTCTGCCCTAAAGATACATTTTTAGGACTTCAAGTCTTTTCCTGTCTCCTGAGGAAATCCTGGGATGGTTTTGCCAAAAAGTCCCACATACCAGCATTTGTTTATACCTATTTCCGGGAGTTATAGCAGGAAAAGGAAGAGACATGATCATGATCAATTTCCCTTTTTTAAAAAAAAATTTTTTTTTTTGAGGCAGGGTCTTCGTCTGTCACCCAGACTGGAGTGCAGTGGTGCAATCATGGCTCACTGCAGCCTCAAGTGATCCTCCCACCTCAACCTCCCAAATAGTGGGGAATACCAGAACACACCACCATGCTCAGCTAATTATTTTTTGTAAAGATGGGATCTCACTATGTTGCTCAGGCTGCTGTCAAACTCCTGGGCTTATGCAATCCTCCTGTCTCAACCTCCCAAAGTGCTGGGATTACAGGTGCTGGAATTACAGCTTCCCACAAGTGCTATGATTACCATGCCCAACCTGTTTCCCTTTTAACACACTCAAATAAATCTGATGCAAACTCATTAAAATGGCAAGGACTTGACTGGCCAAACATATAACTACGATTGTTTTCTTAAGAAGGATTTTTAAAAAGCACAAGTCAACAGAATTTCTTGACACTTCTGTATTGTAGATTGGTTAGGCCAGCTCCCAACCAGACTACCAAGCATCAATACCCCTCTTCAATCTTCTATCTTTCAACTCTCATCTCTTCTAATAGTGGTGGTTCCTCCTGCCTACTGAGCCCTTTAAACAGGCATTCCTATATTTCATCAAAACCTAAAAAAGAAGTGAAATAATCTGTCGTTGGCTTGAAATAATCTGTCTTGGTGTGAACATGTAACTTACATTCTTAACTCCCCCAAGTATATTTTGTATTTTAAGCTTATTTCTTATATTGAATGAAAGGAAGGCTTTTCTGTTGTTAATAAAATGTGAGGCATTGGAAGAAGATGGAGTGTTTGGAGGGGACAGGAGAAGGGGCAAAAAGCTTCCCGGGGTCCAGGTATGGTAGCTCACACTTGAAATCCCAGCACTTTGGGAAGCCAAGGTGAGAGAATCACTTGAGCTCAGGAGTTTGAGACCAACCTGGTCAACGTAGAAAGATGTCTCTACAAAAATTAAAAATTAAAAAATTAGTTGGGCAAGGTGGCAGGCACGTGTAATCCCAGGTACTCAGGAGGCTGAGGCAGGAGGATCACTTGAGCCCAGGAGTTTGAGGTTAGAGTGAGCTATGATCACACCACTGCATTCCAGCCCTCAGCCTGGGTGACAGAGCAGGACCCTGTCTCTAAAAGAAAAAAAAAAAAAAAAAAAAAAATCTTCCCAGGAACCCATGAAGTGTTATTTGTCCAACATAATACCTTAGTGTATACATTCTGACCCAAAGTTTTACATGAAACTTAAAAAGTACAATGCGAAGTTATGTCAGTTAAGATTACTGACTTTAGTTTTCTGTTTTTCAAATGTTGCCTTTGTCTGAATGATTCTGCAGGAAGTCTTGTTGCATAGATGCATATATATAAGTATGTAGATTACGTATGTGTCTCTGCATATGTGTATACATATGTGCATGAAGATGCAGCATTTTACAACATATAAAACTTAAGCTAAATTATTATTGGAAGTAATAATTACTTACAGGTGAGGAACCTGAGAGGTAAGGAAAGTACAGTGGTATGTCCAAGACTTGAGAATAAGTCCCTGTGAAATCAAAGGCAGGTCACCAATTCACAGCCCCCCAAGGCTTGTTCGCCTCCACCCACTCCTGGCACCTGCCCTTTAAGTTTCGTGTTTCAGAGTCTCACCAACATCCTTTAGTCTTTTTCCCATGGGTCACAATTGGGGTATGCTATTATTGTATTTGACACTTATTATTACATTAGAAAATTATTAGTTTACTGAGTGAGCTAGTCTTCAGCAGTCCCTAAGGAAGCACCAAGGAGTACATCCAGAACTTTGAGCACATGCTCAAGCCTCTTTTCTACCCTATCTTTCTTTAATCCAGGCCCATTGTGATGTTTTTTTTTTAATGTCAACTTAGTTGGGCTATAGTGTCCAGTTATCCAAATACTGATGTAGGTACCGCTAGATATTCTGCAGACATAATTGAATTTTCAGATAAATTGAATTTGAATAAGGGAAATTATCTTAAATAATCTGGATGGGCCTAATCAATCAGATAAAATACCTCCAAAGCACAGCTAAGACTTCCCTGAAGAGAGAAGAAATGCTTCCTGTGTATAGTAGTCTCAACCTGTGCCTGTGAGTTCCAGCCTGCCTGTGATCTGTCAATGTTGAGGATCTGTCCTATGAATTTCAGATTTGTTTAGTGAGTCCCAATTTCATAGGCCAATTCCTTGTAATAAATTGATGGATGGGGCCAGGCACGGTGGCTCATGTCTGTATGCCTAGCACTTTGGGAGCTGAGGTGGGCAGATCACCTGAGGTCAGGAGTTTGAGACCAGCCTGACCAACATGGTGAAACCCTATCTCTACTAAAAATACAAAAATTAGCCGGGCATGATGGTGGGTGCCTGTAATCCCAGCTACCTGGGAGGCTGAGGCAGGAGAATCACTTGAACCCAGGAGATGAAGGTTGCAGTGAGCCAATATCATGCCACTGCACTCTAGCCTGGGCAAGAGAGCAAGGCTATCTCAAAAAAATAGATAGATACATAGACAGACGTAAGATATGGATATGGATATAGATATAGATATATGGATACATAAATGTACAAATATATATAGGTATAGATCTCCTACTGGTTCTGCTTTTCTGGTTGAACTCTGACTAATATAGATTTTGGTACCAAGAGTGGGGTTCAAATAGACATGGTTGAACTAATATACCTAGTTTTCCCTAAATGTCACAACTGCTCAACTTGAAATAATTAAGTGAGAATAGAAGTCAAAGAGATCAAAGTAGCTCACCACAGATTTGCAATGTGAAAAATTTCAGAATAATAGCCTGAAACCCTTCCCCTCCCTCAAGGGATAGAGTCTATTTCTCCACCCTTGAATTCACCTTAACTTGTTTTGTTATAGGACTTTAGCAAATATGGCGGGGGGGGGGGGGGGGGGGGGGGGGCCCAAGGGTAAAGGGGCTTGGAGCCCCGCGGCGCCCGGGACCCCCCGT
>NW_016803686.1:651319-663658 GCF_001698545.2 Rhinopithecus bieti | reverse complement strand
GGGGGGGGGGGGGGGAGCACTAGTGTATAGGGACTTGCAGTCCTGCTGCTCCCGAGAACCCCTTGACTGTCATTATGTGAAGATGCCTGGGCCAGCCTGCTGGGTAACAAGACACACTTGGCCAGTTGTTTCTATTGTCTGAACTCACAGTCTAACAACAACAGAAGCATCAGCTGATGCAGGCATGAGCTCAACTGACATCAGCTGAGCCCGCCAGGACCAGAAGCCCCACCCAACCAACCCACAGAATCCTGAGCCAAATAAGTGGTTGTTGTTTTGACCTACTAAGTTGTGGGGTGGTCTATTAGATAGCAAATGCTTGCTAATACATGAGCAAACTGTGTACTCACTTGTCACATTTGAGATGGGGTCTGGGGAATTTTATAAAGTTCACCATCTCCCTCAGATTTCAACTTTATCCACACTTTTATTAACATTCCATGTGATTGCTGTTTTACAATTCTTTATGTATGGCTGGCATTTCTGTGTATCTTATAAGCAGAGGCACTGATTGTGCTTGTTCCAGAGTATCTTCTCAAAGATTTTTGTTTAGAGAACAGCCTTGGAAGATAGAGACAGAGTTGCTCTCCAGAGAATAGGACAGGCATGCTTTGCTCAGTGTAAAAGATTCTGGTTTCATAAGGTCAGAGGTTGTCTCCTATAACACAACCCACCACCTATGCAGGTGTCACTTGGTACTGTTTGTATCACTGAGGCACAAGAAATAGCTGATATTCTGGCCCCTGCTAATGCTGTGAATAGTAAAGCCCTTTGTCTCTCACCCAAGAGTCTCCAGTCTTGTGCCAGCATCCATGAAACACTGACAGGATAATTTGTTAGCTTGCAAGGGTGTAAAATCTCAGACCTTCCACAGATCTTGACACCAATTAACCAAAACTGCTGTATATAAAACTAACAGCCAAAGTCATGTAGGGGATATTGCTTAGTGTTTGTAAAGGCCAATTTCTCTGCAAATTACCCTGGAAAAGCACATTTTGTGCCTGTACCCAGAAACTCCAAGGCAGTGACAGCTGTACAGAAGCTTCGTTTTTCTTTAAAGGACACAGGATAAAGGCGTGCAGCCAAATCCATTTTTTAAAATCATTAAAGGAAAAGGAAACGGCAAGCTAGATAGAGATATGCTAACGACACACAGAGGGTTTAACAGCAAAAGAAAAATACTGTTGATCTCCCCACTTTCTGCTTTTCCCCCCCAGCATTCAGCAAAAATGAAGCAGACCTGAGTAGTCTTATGCACAGACTCCATCACAGGGGCATATAGATTCAAAAAATCAGTGAAGCCATAAAACTTTTTAAGCCATTATTATAATAGCTTAGGAAAACCAACCCTGGTTGTTGTTCCATGGACTGCACACACAGAACTTTTCAGGCATATCCTAGCATTTCAATACAGTTCAAAACTCTATCCTCAGGGCAGGAGAGACTTACACATTTGTTCCTAACCCTAGCATATTCAATTCAGCTATTTCTGCCAGGAAGTTGCATCTACACATTTAAATCCTTCTCAGGGCTGTCAAGCCATTGTTCTTAGACTAGAACACTGGGAGGCGAGAGATGATGTGGCAAAGATGCCAAACCTCTCTTAGGACAACAGTGAACCACCTGATCCGGTGTCCCACAGATGAGCAGTTATTTAAGAGAAGCACCTGAGCCAAGACCTAGTGGGGCTTCCAAGAAATGTCCTTGCCTTCTTTGAGTAAATGTTTCAGGGTATCTTTTTCCCACAAGGCTCAGATTCTGCAGGCTGAAACTCCTCTCCATTATGTCAGCCATAAGATATTAGTTGCTCCAGGTACACATAGAACAGTTGTTTTCAACCCTCATTGCTCAATAGAAACACCTAAGAAGTTTTTGTTGTTGTTGTTGTTTTGTTTTGTTTTTTAAATATTAACTTTGGCCAGACACGGTGGCTCACGCCTGGAATCCCAGCACTTTGGGAGGCCAAGGCGGGTGGATCACCTGAGGTCAGGAGTTTGAGATCAGCCTGGCCAACATGGTAAAACCCTGTCTCTACTAAAAATACAAAAATTAGCTGGACGTAGTGGCGGCATGTAGTACCAGCTACTCAGGATGCTGAGGCAGAAGAATCACTTGAACCTGGAGGTGGAGGTTGCCGAGAGCCGAGATTGCACCCCTGCACTCCAGCCTGGGCAACAGAGACCCTATCTCAAGGAAAAAATATATATATATGTATGTGTGTGTGTGTGTGTGTGTGTGTGTGTGTGTGTGTGTGTGTAAACTTCCAGTGGCTCCACGCTAGGCCAATTAAATTAGAATCTCAGGAGAAGGAAGATAGAGTGCTGACTCTATTATTTAAAAAATAGAAACTACTGGGATGATTGCAATGTGCAGTCAGGTGTGAAAACCTTGTTAGGCCAAAACATTCAAGTATGGCTCTGAGCATATAAGTATCAAATCAAATGGCCTTCTCCTCTAATCTATTCCATTCTAAGGGTGGAGATTAGAGTGAGTGTCAGCACTTTATTTATTTATTTATTTTTTCACTTGAAGATCAGAGCTCTTATTCATTGATGTGTTAATCTAGTAAATATTTGTTGTCACCTGGTAAATATCAGGCACTACCCTCAAGGAGTCACAGTTCAGAAGAGACGACAGAAAAACGAACCAGCCATGTTAGTGCCCTGGAGGGGGAAGTGTAGAATGCAACAAGAACACAGTGAAGGGGCACCCTTCATTTGCTGAGCTCACATCTTTCTTCTCCTGCCTGCCTCAGTCCTCAGCCTCCTCCTCCTCATTCCCATACCTCCAATCAGTATGCACTTGTGACTGTGAAGTCCAGGTTCTAATGGAGACTTCATTATTCACAATCATTTACCAAAACCAGATGGTACTTTTAATAAATCTTATGAGCATCTGAATAGTTTATTCCTCTCTGATTTAAAACAGAGATTTCTAGAAAGAACAGGGGGAAAAAAACATAACCTTACATTCCTAAACCCCAAAGCTATCTGGAAATTCAGAAGTGACACATTCTGAGTGGGTTTCAAGCTAGGGATCAGGCTGATGACATGGGCGCCTGGCATAGTCTCCATGGAGGAAGTGCTGTAACAGAACGTCCTATGGGAACATACCTGACCCAGAGCACAGCTGCCAAGGAGCACAGGCACAATCAGAGAGGGGAAGACAAGACCATGCTCAGGCCTTGACACTACAAAACATGGAGGAAGGTTCGTCTGACTGTGGCTCTAGGGAGACCAGGAGTAACTGTCTCAGCTGCATTATCCGAAAGTAGAACTTTCCTTTTTCTTCATGTGTTTTCAAGCATCCTTCACCAAGTGAGCAATACAGACAGACCTCTTTTCCGGGAATGCTGAACTCTGACGTGCACTTCTTCTGATTTTTCTGGAATCAGCACTGCTCCTGTGTGCCCTTCATTCCTATACTGTGACTACGAAAGGAAAACTGGATTTGAATATCAGCCCCATGATTTGATAGATGGATGATGTTAGGAAAGCCAATTAACCTCCCCATATACTTAATTCCCTGGTCTGTAAAGGAAGACAATGATCACAGGAGTGTTGCAGAGACTGACTGAAATGATTTAAAGCTTTTAGTTCAGTGCCTGGCACATAGTAGGTATTCAAAAAGAAGAATTATCAGGATCCTCACAATCCAAGCCTACATGGAGAATGTAGCAGCTTTGAATTTCTGACTTCTTGTAGCAGAGCCCTGTTTCTCTTTATTTAATAAATAATAAAAAGAAAAAATTCTACATTTAATAAACAGTATCTCCCAAGTCAGTCCTAAGCAGACATGATATCAGGAAGCTCAGACACCAAAACCCAGCTCTCTTACACTTTGCCAAATTGTCAAATGCTACGTGCCATTGCTGCATGTCTGTTCGGTCTCTTCAACATTAACACTTTCAGGCCAACTTTTCAGAAAACTCTGTTAGACAAATGGAGAAAATAAGACTTCCTCTCAAGCTTGACAATACTCTTTTATTTCAAATTCCTTTGCCAGCGTCAGGCCCACTTATATAAACTGAGGGAGATGTGCAAGGTTGGGGGGCGGGAGGAGGTGAGATGCTAATGATTCTTTTCTTTTTTGAGATGAAGTCTGTCACCCAGGCTGGAGTGCAGTGGCGCCATCTCGGCTCACTGCAACCTCTTCCTCCTGTGTTCAAGCAATCCTCCTGCCTCAGCCTCCCTAGTAGCTGTGACTACAGGCACCCACCATCATGCCCAGCTAATGTTTGTATTTTTAGTAGAAACAAGGTTTCACCACGTTGGCCAGGCTGGTCTCAAACTCCTAACCTCAGGTGATCCACTGGCCTTGGGCTCCCAAAGTGCTGGGATTACAGGCGTGAGCCACCACACCCAGCTAAGGCTAATGATTCTTTAAAAAGCACCTGAGATTAAGGAGTGGCGGTGTCCTGAATGGGGACACATCAGAGACTGGAGTCTTCTGGGCTCAGGGACAAGCTGGGAAGAGCTGGCCTCAAACTGTGAGACTTTAAAATGTCACATGCTTAAATCACAAGTCAGCATCCATTTCTTCAAATCTTCTGAATGGCCCTTCTTGGTGCAGAAGTACAAACTCAGAGGATTTACTGACAGCAGCTCTGACAGGGATTTCCATTGTTGCCAGACATCAAGCCCTCCTGTCCTCGGCTCCCAAAATAATGGAGCTATTTTAACCTGTTTCTCAGGCCTGGTGTGGCAGCAATATTGGTTAGAAAGCACCTTCTCTTCATCTTTAGTTTTAACCTTTTCTTCCTTTGGTACTGACTAGGGAATAGATTCACTTAGACATTAGTTTTCTTCCTGACTTATCTCAGTGAGTTGGCCACGTCTCAAGCACTGAGCTAACACTACATTTTCTTGTAAAAACAGGAGGCTACTTCAGAAATGTATATGTCATTTCAAAATAACATGTAGGCGCTCGATGTCTGCCATATTCTCGATTCCCCAAGAGTGAAAACAAACGGGAAAATATTATAGAGATATATGGAAGAGCCAAGAGAAAGGATAAAAAGTCCCCATGTCTACCATAAGCAAGATCATTATAACTGGTCAATGAATGGTAAGAAATCAAGGCTGCAGGTCATAAAAACAGATATTTCCCATCATAAATGTGTTATTTTGATTTAAAACATAGAAATGCATACCTATTCACCAAGGCCTTTCCACTGGGCATGAGTCCATTCATTCAAGCTCCCTGTTGCCTGGAGACTCAACAAGCTCCCCATTGTTGGAGGCTGCTGGCTCTTTACCTAAATACATTCTCTCCCTCTCTACAATAAAAGGATGATAGCTCAGCACGTTCCTGTCCCAATACTGTATACTTCCAGGTCCTCCTCACAGTAGGTATGGTCATGTGACTGAGTTTTTGTCAATAGAATGCTTGCAAAAGTGATGTGTACCACTTCTAGACTGATGCCTTAAGGCAAGAGTTCTGGCTCCACCATGTTCTCTTTACCCTTTGATTCCAGAATCCATGAAAACATGTTTTCGACAATGTAGATATCAACAAGACCCTATGGGTCTGAAGATCAAAATGATTTAAAAAAAAAAAAAAAAAAAAGCCCTGTATTCCTGAATGATTACAGGAAACAGACTTCCCTCTGACCCAGAATACTCACCCTGGACTCCGAAGTAGAAAAACAAATAAGTAAATAGAATTCAGTCTTCTTTAAGCCATCAAATTATTGTTAGGCTTCTTTATACAGTAGCCTCAGTCTTACTCTCATAATCCATGCCCAGTTTCAATTTGTCAATATGTACCAAAACCTTAAAGAGATGTAGGAAATAATCCAAGGGCAGGCTCCTATATTTTTATAACTTTCTCTTCGTTTATTACATGTGTCTCACCTACATCATATTTGACATTTTTTAATGCTCCTATTTTTATCAAGCCTTTACAAGGCATTCCGTTTAGTTTTCAAATGAATAATTTTCATTCTTAGACTCATATGTCATCATTTTAAAGTAATATTAAAGTAAATGACATAATTACTAAACAATACAGCTGGTGTAAATCTCCTGGGAACATACTAGCCCTTGGTGTATCAGCCATGGCTTCATTACAAACCATCCTGAAAACTCAGTGATTTAAAGGACCTACCTACCTACCCCATGTCTTCAACTCACAATTCTGCATTTGGGGAGCTAGGCTGGGCTGCACTGAGCTCCTTCATGTGTCAGCTGCAAGTCAGCTGGGCGCTGTGCTTCCAGGGCTGGCTGAATGTTGGTTGAAGTGAAGATGGCGACTGGGCCATCAGCCAGCAGGCTACCTGGGTTTGTTCAGTGAGTTACAGCATGCAAGGCCCCTTGAGGCCTAGATTCGGATCCGGCACCATGTCACTTTCATCACAGTCCATAAGCAAGTCACCGGCTAGCCAAGATTCAAGGAAGGGGATTCGTTGCAAACATTTTTTATAAATAGTCTTCTACACCTGATCAACAGACAACTCAAGGGTGAGAACAGAAGTTGAAACCATCCCCAATAAAATTTTATAAAATCAATTAAGGAGGAAAAAAATAAAATTCAACTAAGTTTGAAGCACAACAGCAGTAATCATCAAGCCAGCCTGCCCTTTGGCCCACTTCCACATAGCTGGTTGCTGCTTACTACCCCAGGATAACATAGCCTTGCCACAGACTCTTTCTTTTCTGTTCTATAGATAAAATCTAAGACATTGTGAAACAATAAGATTTCTGTTTAAATTTCTCCTTTAGGTTCTGCATGCTGATAAAATGATCAATACCTGCTGGTGTGAAGGGCTCAGCAAGAAGCTGACTCATGGAAGAATGCACTTTCCATATTCTAATGACTTCATCCCCCTTACCCTGACCAAACAATAACCCCAATTTTCTAACCCCTTGCCCTCCATGATCCCCTAAAAGATCCTTGCCCAGAACCCCTCGATGAAATGAATTTGAGTCTCGAGAATTCCTCCTGTTTCCTCATTCAGTTGTCTTGCAATTATTAAACTCCTTCTTTGCTGCAAACCCTGCTATCTCAGTGTATTGGTCTGTTGCTGCACAGTGGACATATAAACTTGGCAGTCCTGTAACAAAGTGAATGAGGATGCCTAGGGACTAACCTACTAGCTGAGAGTGTGCCAGCAGGTCCCAAGCATATCAGTTAGTATGATTTCCAGAAGTAGAAATCAGTTGTTCTAGGAAACATGTGAAATAGAAGCCATTAAAGAGAACTCCTGCTATTTTTAAAACTTGAGGCACTTTTAGAGCAAGATGAATTACTTTTACCTTCAAAGTTATAATCTTTTTTCTTGAGGCAGGGTCTCACTCTGTCACTCAGGCTGGGCTGCAGTGGCACAATCATGGCTCCCTGCAGCCTCAAATTCCTTGGCTCAAGGAATCTTCCTGTCTCAGCCTCCCGAGTAGCTGGGACTACAGGCATGCACCACCATGCCTAGTTTTGTTTTGTTTTTAAACAGAGATGGGGTCTCACGATGTTTCCCAGGCTGGTCTCCAACTCCTGGCCTCAAGTGATCCTCCCACCTCAATCTCCAGAAGTATTGTGATTACAGGCATGAGCCACTACACCAGGTTGTTACAACCATTTTGAGGTAAGAATAATGTAGCAGAGACAGTGGGTTGGTACTCACTAAAGGCTCCCACATCTCCTTTCTTCTTGTTGGGACCATGTGACCAATTCAGGCCGATGGACTATGCTACTTCTGGGCTGAAGCAGCTAAAAACCAGTGTGTCTCCCCCTTCCCTCTTTTCCCTTTTAGCAGTGCCTTTGAAATCTCCATGTATCAGATAGTGTAGCTCCAAGATTAAGGAGGGCCACCCAACCTAGATCAACTTTATATGAGTGAGTAATAAAACTGCTATGTTGAGCCACTGAGATTTCAGGATGTACCTTATACCCTGCCATATTCAAATCTATGCTGACTTACTCAAACAGTAATGCTGTTGAAAATGCATAAGGACTCCAGGGAGAGCAGAATGATCTATGAAGTGCGTCCACACTCAAGAATCAGAATTTAATAATTCTTTAGTTCATGTAGTTCTTAAAAGAGATTCCAAGGAACACAGAATTGCTATAGTGTCAAGTTAGTTATATCCCCAAAGAGGAACTAGTTTTTAAAACAGAAAAAAAAAAAAACGGGCACAGTGGCTCACGCCTGTAATCCCAGCACTTTGGGAGGCTGAGGCGGATGGATCACGAGGTCAGGAGATCGAGACCATCCTGGCTAGCATGGTGAAACCCCGTCTCTACTAAAAGTACAAAAAAAACTAACCTAGCTTGGTGGTGGGCGCCTGTAGTCCTAGCTACTCGGGAGGCTGAGGCCAGAGAATGGTGTGAACCCGGGAGGCGGAGCCTGCAGTGAACCGAGATTGCACCACTGCACTCCAGCCTGGGAGACAGAGTGAGACTCCACCTAGAAAAGAAAAGAAAAAAAAAAAAAAGAAGAAAAAGTTATTTGACAACATCCACATATTCCAAGCCCCAGGAAAATAATGACTTGAAAAATTATTCTGTCTATGCCCAAAGTCACTCCTGACTCCAGAGCCTTTTGGGCAAGGGATCAGGTCCTATGGTAGTCAGAAGGGGCGTATTATATCTGATTTAATTTTATTCTGAATAAATCTTACTACTCAGGACCACTGGGCATAAACTCAACTTAGAGACCATCTACGATTTTCCTAAATGGCAGAATGGGAAGGGGGACTAGTTTCAGATCAATAGACTGAGAGTAACAAAAACTCAAGATGCATCACAGATGCTCTGAGTAGGAGCCTGACCTCACTCTAAGCCCATCCCCTGAAAGGTGCACAGCTCTCACAACCAGAGCTCCTTGATTGTTATGGGAAACCCAACTGACCAATGGCTTGTGTGGTCAAACCCTAGACATGAAAGTTCTAGGCATGGTGTTCTGAGGACAGTTAAGTAAGAACCAGTCTGGCCTCAGATGCAATCCTTGCATCTCTCACAAGGCTGAGGATTGCACCGTACACCTTAATCGAACAGTTCATTTGGATGTGAGTGAGATCTACTCCCTGGATGCCCTTTTGTCTCTTTAGGGGTGGGGAGGATACACAACAACTTCATGACCATGATTACTAAAACTTGGAAAAGTGGAAGATAAATAGGTCTATGTCTTAACAGTTTAGCAATTACAATATGTATTCTGAAATTAAACATGCATTTAGAAACATTGAGAAGTCTTCTGGGGTTTGAGCTTCTCCCTCCAACACTGCATCACTTGGGATGACATCTCTCTAATTCTGTAACATTCAGCCAGCCTGGTAAATGTGGTGAATATTGTGAAAGGATCCACTATGATACACTTGGACTAACAGAGCTCTGCAATTACAGAAGGAGAAATAGTTGACAAGGCTTGGGTTGGCACAGAAGAGAATTAAGCAAAGACAATAGTAACTAAAGAGAAAAGAGCAAATAATCCAATTCTCACACATTCAGCAAGTACAATCTTTTCTGATGAGGCATCACGATTGACTCCAGGGCCCTGGTCACCTAACGTCATAGGCTGCCCACCTAGTGACTTGCATTCTCCTTCCATCACAAGAAATGCCAATGTTCCTTCTCCCAGGAATATTAATTGAAATCTCAAACAACTGGTCTAGCACAAAGGGCGGCCAGTAAAGCACAGAGATCGACAAGGTACAGGCATGGACCAGTCCAATCAGCTGCCTTCTCTCACACACCTGGGCACTACACTGGCACCCCTTGTACTGCCTCATGCAGTTCAAGCACACTTACTTTTTAAAAGATATGTTTCACTTCACTAAAAAAAGAACATCAGAAAGAAAAAAAAATAGGGAACATCAAAGCCATCTTGCAATTTGAGAAGGAAATAATGTCTGGTAAGTTTTTTAACGTTCTGCATGCCCCCTGGCATATTCAGCTTTGGGGGGACCCGGCTTGGTGACCGAGGCAGTAGGGATCTGGAGAGCCTGGAGGATCCTGGCAACCTGGGGGACAGTGTCAGATCCAATGTCCAAATTCTGAGGCCCTCCCAGTCCAGTCTCAATGCCACTTCTGGGAAGACGTTATCCAGAAGAAAGCTCCCATAGCACCCCATCTGTAACCTTCTTATGGTTTGTTCACATTCTGCTGTTTATTCATGTCTTCTTTCTCCTATCAGACTTCGAACTCCAGAAAGGCAGAGCCCACATGGTTAATCCTTGCATCCCTCACAAGGCTGAGGATTGCACCGTACACCTTAAGGAATAAGCACAGGTGATAGGGCAAGTCCAATCAGGGGAAAAGGAATGAAGGGGAAGCTCAGTCGTTAGGGATGTTGGGGGTGGGGGAAGGGAAAGAGTGAGGAGAGTCAAGTTCTGGGGTCCGGAATAGATGTGGACAGAGTTGGTTATGCTCAGAGCACTAGGGGATAGGACTATGACCCTGTCACTGGAGGAGATGCTCCTGGTTTTCCCTTTGGTGTAATCTGATGACATTTTCCCTCCTGATCTCCCCTTTTATATCCCTCTTTTCCACTTCCCTTTTCCACCGTAGGGTACCACGATTAGTATCTTACAGGATATACAACTAAATCAATCAGTTAATACAGAATACCTATTATGCAAAGCACTATTATGTAAATTAAAGCTATGGTGCTTAAAGGTTTTACTAATTGAGTATAAAATGAAACAGGGAAATTTTCCAATTTGGGAAATTCTAATTTTACATTACACTCAGAGATTATCTGTCATTACTTTAACAACACTTTCTTGGTATAAGCACACTTGTTTGTGAGTAAAAGCTGTTAGATGCTCAGTGTTAGAGGAGGGTAAAAATAATACACTCATACACTGCTGGTGGTACTGCTGATGAAAAAATATTCAGGCAATATATCTTTTTGGCTATGAAAATATTCATACATCTGATCATGTAATTCCAGTTCTGAGTCTATGTAAAAAAGCATATATTATAGCACCACATTCAACAACCCAAAACAGAGGCAATTCAAATGTCAGCAATAAGAAAATGACTTAATAGCTTTATGGTTAGTTTGATTATAATGAATTATGCATTCACTAAAAACGGATGTTTATGGGATATTTGTGGACATATAAAATGTTTATAAATAATACCAGATGAGAAAAGCAGACTTCAAAGTTTTGTGAGTACTGTGAAAACAACTATGTAGGGGGCGGAGCAAGATGGCTGAATAGGAACAGCTCCAGTCTCCAGCTCCCAGCGCCAGCAGCACAGAAGACGGGTGATTTCTCCATTTTCAACTGAGGCACTGGGTTCATCTCACTGGGGTGTCTCATGTCTGACAGTTGGTGCTGGTCCGTGGGTGCAGCCCGACCAGCCAGAGCTGAAGCAGGGCGAGGCATTGCTTCACCTGGGAAGTGCAAGGGGGAAGGGAATCCCTTTTCCTAGCCAGGGGAACTGAGACACACAACACCTGGAAAATCGGGTAACTCCCACCCCAATACTGCGCTTTACCAAGGGTCTTAGCAAAGGGCACACCAGGAGATTATATCCCATACCTGGCCCAGAGGGTCCCATGCCCATGGAGCCTCCCTCATTGCTAGCACAGCAGTCTGCGATCCAACAGCAAGGCAGCAGTGAGGCTGGGGGAGGGGCAAACACCATTCCTGAGGCTTAAGTAGGTAAACAAAGCCACTGGGAAACTCAAACTGGGTGGAGCCCACAGCAGCTCAAGGAGGCCTGCCTGTCTCTGTAGACTCCACCTCTGAGGACAATCTAAACAAACAAAAAAAAGCAGCAGAAACCTCTGCAGACGCAAACGACCCTGTCTGACAGCTTTGAAGAGAGCAGTGGATCTCCCAACACGGAGGCTGAGATCTGAGAACGGACAGACTGCCTGCTCAAGTGGGTCCCTGACCCCTGAGTAGCCTAACTGGGAGACGTCCTCCACTAGGGGCAGACTGACACCCCACACCTCACATGGCGGGGTACACCCCTGAGACAAAGCTTCCAAAGCAAGAATCAGACAGGTACACTCGCTGTTCAGCAATATTCCATCTTCTGCAGCCTCTGCTGCTGATACCCAGGTAAACAGGATCTGGAGTGGACCTCAACCAATCTCCAACAAACCTGCAGCTGAGGGTCCTGACTGTTAGAAGGAAAACTAACAAACAGGAAGGACACCCACACCAAAACCCCATCAGTACGTCACCATCATCAAAGACCAAAGGCAGATAAAACCACAAAGATGGGGAAAAAGGAGTGCAGAAAAGCTGGAAATTCAAAAAATCAGAGTGCATCTCCCCCTCCAAAGGAATGTAGCTCATCACCAGCAATGGAACAAAGCTGGACGGAGAATGACTTTGACAAGTTGAGAGAAGAAGGCTTCAGTTTATCAAACTTCTCAGAGCT
>NW_016803686.1:643644-647830 GCF_001698545.2 Rhinopithecus bieti | reverse complement strand
AAAAAAAAAAAAAAAAAAAAAAAAAAAAGCCAGAACTCAGCATTGTAAACGCCCAAACGTCCTCGGTCCCTGGAAATTCATAAAAATCTTAGAGTATTAATTTTCCCACAGAGGCCAGGTGCAGTGGCTCACGCCTTTGAAAAGTAATCCCAGCACTTTGGGTGGATCACCTGAGGTCGGGAGTTCGAGACAAGCCTGGACAACATGGTGAAACCTTGTCTCTACTAAAAATACAAAAATTAGCTGGGCATGGTGTGATGCACATCTGTAATCCCAGCTACTTAGCACATTGGGGCAGGAGAATCGCTTGAACCCGGGAGGTGGAGGTTGCAGTGAGCCGAGATTGCACCACGGCACTCTAGCCTGGGCAACAGAGCAAAACTCTGTCTAAATAACAACAACAATTTCCCACAGAATATCAGATAGAGAGCTGGAGCCAATTTCACTTAAATATCAATGGATAGGAAGCTCAGATAGCATGTAGGTTATATTGATGTTCCATAGTTTATCGAACTCCCAATTATTGTACATTTTTATGTCCTTTCTTGTCATTTTGAAATAATTTATCTTATTATATCTATCAAATTGTTCTAATTATGAAAGTTCTCAGATGGCTAATCCCACTACTTATAGTGTCTGCAGGTCCTTAGGCCCTCGTGGAGGGTTGTTTCACTCTGTAGTCTGTATTTTCATTTTTTTTCTCTTTGAGGCAGGGTCTCATTCCGGTTGCCCAGGCTGGAGTGCAGTGGCACGATTTTGGCTCACTGCAGTCTTGACTTCCTAGGCTCAGGTGATTCTCCTATCTCAGCCTCGACTAACTGGGACTACGGGAACACCACCATGCATAGCTAATTTTCGTATTTTTTAGTAGAGATGGGGTTTTGCCGTGTTGCCCAGGCTGGTCTCGAACTCCTGGACTCAAGCAATCCTCCTGCCTCAGCCTCCCAAAGTGCTGGGATTACAAGCATGAGCCACCATGCCAGACATATAATTTTAAACTGTGACACAATATTCAGTGGACTTTGTGGGAATTCAGAGCCACCTGATTTGATGCTATATACCTCCATAGACTGTTACTTGTCTGAGACAAACTTTTATATGTGAGCAAATCTATGTTTATGAATTCTTAGAGGAGACATTTGCCCCAATCAGATCCTATGGCAAGCCTGGTTTTCTATACCAGTGCTACCCAATACAGGTTGAACACCCCTAATCCTAAAATCTGAAATCTGAAGTGATCCAAAATTCAGAAGGTTTTGAGCACCAACATGATGTCACAAGTAGAAAATTTCACACATAAGTACCTAACACAAACTTTATTTCATGCAAAAAATTATTTAAAATATTGTATAAAATTAGGCCAGGCATGGTGGTTCACGCCTTTAATCTCAGCACTTCAGGAGGCTGACGTGGATCACTTGAGGTCAGGGAGTTCGAGACCAGGCTGGCCAACAGGTGAAACTATGTCTCTACTGAAAATACAAAAATTAGCCAGGTATGGTGGCGGACGCCTATAATCCCAGCTACGTGGGAGGCTGAGGCAGGAAAATTGCTTGAACCCCTGGAAGGTGGAAGTTGCAGTAAGCTGAGATTGCACCACTGTACTCCAGCCTGGGTGACAGAGCAAGACTCTGTCTCAAAAAAAAAAAAAAAAAAAAAAAGAAAAGAAAAAATTTAAATAGTGTATAAAATTATATTCAGGCTATGTATAATGTATATACAAAATACAAATGAAAGGCTGAGTGCAGTGGCTCACACCTGTAATCCCAGCACTTTGGGAGGCTGAGGTGGGTGGATCATGAGGTCAGAAGTTCAAGACCAGCCTGACCAACATGGTGAAACCCCACCTCTACTAAAAATACAAAAATTTGCCAGGCATGGTGGTGGGTGCCCATAATCCCAGCTACTCAGGAGGCTGAGGCAGGGAATTGCTTAAACCTGGCAGACGGAGGTTGCCGTGAGCTGAGATTGCACCACTGCACTCCCGCCTGGGTGACAGAGCAAGACTCTGCCCACTCCTCCAAAAAAAAGAAAAAAAATGAATTTTGTGTTTAGGCCATAATCCCATCCCTAAGATATCTCATTAAATATTTGCAAATGTTCCAAAATTCAAAAAAATCGGAAATCTAAAACACTTCTGGTCCCAAACATTTTGGATAAAGGATACTGAACCTGTAGAAATATAATGTAAGCTAAAAATGAAAGCCACATATATAATTTTAAATTTCCTTTTCTTTTCTTTTTTTGAGATGGAGTTTCATTCTTGTTTCCCAGGCTGGAACACAATGCCTCAGTCTCAGCTCACTGCAACCTCCACCTCCTGGGTTCAAACGATTCTCCTGCCTCAGCCTCCCAAGTAGCTGGGATTACAGGTATGCACCACCACGCCTGGCTAATTTTTTGTATTTAGTAGAGATAGGATTTCACCATATTGGTCAGGCTAGTCTCCAACTCCTGACCTCAGGTAATCCACCCACCTCGGGTTCCCAAAGTGCTGGGATTACAGGCGTGAGCCACCATGCCCGGTCAATTTTAAATTTTCTTGTGGCTACATTTAAAAGATGAAAAGAAATTAGGAAAATTCATTTTAATAACATTTTATTCTAATATATCGAAGATATTATTTTGACATGTAATCAATATAAAAATTATTAAGGAGATAATTTACTTTTCTCATATTAAGTTTTGAAATTCAGTATGTATTTTAAACTTGGAGCACATCTAAATCTGGACTAGCTATATTTCATGGGCTTAATAGCCACATGTGGCTACTGGTGATCCTATGGACAGGTCTAGATTTTGCTGGTGAGTGGCTTTTAGGGTGGATGTGTGCTTAATCTACCGTTTAACTATTAGATGTATCCCTTTAAGAGTTCTAGATTTATGACGTTTCAGTTTCAACACTACCTTGCATGCGCCCAAGGCATTATCTCCTATTCCTGTATGAGAATTAAGTCACAATCCCCTCGATTAATGACACTGACAGCTCCTTCTTTATAACTCCCATCCTACCCTAGAGAAAAGGCAGTGTTACTTCCTGTGCTGTAACTATTTTTCTGGTCCCTGGCAACTTCCCCCTTTTTTTTTTTTTCGGAAGGCCTGGCTATGTATTTAAAAGACTATATATCGTAGAATAAATAGCATCTCTATGTATTTGTGATGGGAAAGATTTTCACGTTATCCAGTTCACCACATTGTAAAAACTGAAAGTCCTAAACATGAACATTTAAAGGATTCAGTCCAAGTGGTCGTATTAGGAAACTTTCAGAACTTTACATGATTACTATGTTAAACATAACAATAATCACTAATCGGCCGGGCGCGGTGGCTCAAGCCTGTAATCCCAGCACTTTGGGAGGCTGAGACGGGCGGAGCACGAGGTCAGGAGATCAAGACCATCCTGGCTAATACGGTGAAACCCCATCTCTACTAAAATTACAAAAAACTAGCCGGGCGAGGTGGCGGGTGCCTGTAGTCCCAGCTACTCGGGAGGCTGAGGCAGGAGAATGGTGTAAACCCGGGGGGCGGAGCTTGCAGTGAGCTGAGATCCGGCCACTGCACTCCAGCCTGGGCTACAGAGCGAGACTCCGTCTCAAAAAAAAAAAAAAAAAAACAATAATCACTAACCCAAATGTTAGGAAAAACATGAAATCTACCAAGGGCCGTACAGAGAGGATATCATACACATTAAAGCAGAAAATAAATGATTCAGACTATACAAACACAGTAGACAATAACTATAAAATTTTGAGCTTTATAAGAATTCATTTTAAAAGACAATGAAAGGCCGGGCATGGTGGCTCACGCCTGTAATCCCAAAACTTTGGGAAGCCAAGGAAGGCGGGTCATTTGAGACCAGCCTGGCAACATGATGAAACCCCATCTCTACTAAAAATACAAAAATTAACTGGGTGTGAGAGGTGCAGCAAAGCATCATGGCACACATATACCTACATAACATACCTGCACGTTCTGTACACATATTCTGGAACTTAAAGTAAAATAAAAATAAATTTTAAAAAATTAGCTGGGTGTGGCAGTGCACGCCTGTAATCTCAGCTACTCGGGAGGCCTAGGCATGGGAATCACTTGAACCTGGGAGGTGGAGGTTGCAGTGAGCCAAGATTGAGACTCTGCACTCCAGCCAGGGCAACAGAATGAGACTCTGTCTCTAAAAAATATATAT
>NW_016803686.1:626660-643388 GCF_001698545.2 Rhinopithecus bieti | reverse complement strand
AAAAAAAAAAAAAAAAAAGAAAAAGAAAAGACAATGAGAATTTACAAAATATTTTGGAGGAGTTTTCTAATTATAAAGGAATAAAATAATCATCTTTTCTTAATAAACTACATAGTCTCACTGAAAAGAGGTTTTCATGAAAAGTATAAATTGCTAAAAAATGTAAAACTACTGAAAATCTAAATAATTTTATAACTATGGAAGAAAAATGTTTTCGTTATCCAAGAATTACCTTTAAAAAGATTCCAGGCTTCAGTTAGCAATCTATGTTCCTCTGTAATTTCAAGTCATGAACAATTTTTTTCAACATGTAAATTATTGCCATGGCACTCCAGGTAGCTGTGGATGATAAGTCCTCTTCTCATCATGGCCTGTTCCTGAGTTTGCCCATTGAAAGGGGAGAGTTTCCTGATCCCCCTCGCAGAACGTGCAACACGAGTGTGGCTTGTTCGTTTGGCCGCTGTGCACTCTCAAACCACTTATGGGAAGGGGAGCACGCAGACAGGCAGGTACATGAGCCGGGGCGAGCACCCCTGGACTCTGGCCCCACAACCACATCCAGGTGTGGGTACCTGCGGCTCCCAAAGCCCAAGTGGGTGTGTGCTACAGTGCACTCTCTTAGCTTTGCCATCTGCAGATGACTTAAGTATTAAACAGCTCAGTGGACCCTCCGACTTTTTGCAAGGGCAGAGGGCCAGTGTGACAGCTTTCCATATCCCTAGCTCTTGTACGGCATCCAGGAAAAATCAGGTCACACATACACTTGAAGGATGATGAATGCAGGGGTTTTATTAAGTTGTGAAGGTGGTTCTCAGCAGAATGGATGGGCAGCTGGATCAGGGATGGAGTGGGAAGATGATCTTCCCCTGGAGTTTGGCCGTCCAGCAGCCGGTCTCCTCTCCGACCGTCCCCAGCCAAACTCCTCTTGACGTTCAGACGCTCCTTCTCTTCTCTCGTCTCCTCTTCTGTTCCTCTCTTTATCTGCTTGTGGAGCCTGGCGCTTGGGGTTTCTATGGGTACAGGATGGGGTGGCATAGTGGGCCAAAAGGCAGCCTTTGAGCATGAAAACAGGAATGCCTGTTCCCTTTAGGCCCGCAGGTTTCCAGGCCTGAGGGTGGGGCCTTTGCTAGGGAACTGCCCTTTTCTACCCACTATTTCCCTGTCTCCTGTCTATATCACCATTAGAATGCAAGGTCCGTGGGGGAAGCAAGTCACATCCGTCACTGGGTTTCCACCTCACAGTACCAGCTTGAAATAAATTTGTCTAAAACCTATTAGAAATGCTAAAAATATTTAATTATATTAATTAGGTGACCAGCTATGAAATAATTATGTAAATCTCTCTTAAAAATCAGTATTTAGGAAATTGAAAAGAAACTGGAATTAAAATTCCCATTCGCATTAACGAGTACAAAGAAAATTAATAAAAAATTCATTAATTATAAGAAGAGAACTAAAAATGTGTTTGAAGGGCACAAAATATTTGAAAGTAGAAGACCATATCTTGTAAAGGGGTCAATGTCCTACAAATTAATCCACGTTTAATTTCAAGTAAAATATAATAGAGAAGAGACAAATTACAAAGCCTTATTACCTTAAAGAATATGATAATGGTATAAGATTGCATAAACAGATAAATGGAAAATAAGATACGTATGTATAAAATGACGGCAATGGAAGCAATAGCAAATAACTTACATAGCACTTAGATGTTGTTCTACATGTTTTATATATCTTATCCTCAAAACAATACTGAAAAGTAAAGTACTATTATTACCTTATCCCCATTTTTACAGATAGAAAAACAGACCAAGCAAGTGGAATGAAGGAAGAGCCAGGGAGCTCATGGGCAGTATATAGACTTTCATATGGTCTCTGTTTCTAGACAATATACCCATGTATTCTATCCAGCATAATATCCTCAAGTCAGCAGCTTCTTTGAGAGTAACCTCCCATCTCCTAGGAAAGGGTGGTCACCCGGGGTGAAGGAGGTCATCAGGAAGTCTGTCTTATTCATATAGAGACTTTCCACCAAACCTGCTGTCAGTCTCTATACCTTTCTAAAGGACATAGTGCTACAATTTCTAAACCTCAGAGAGCTTGTAGAGTATATTGGCTACCTCCTCTGCAGGCACCTTGGGTTTCAACTTTCTTCCTTCTGACTGATATCTTAAAATGTACCTTACTATTCCATCTCTTAAATTTCTATGAAAGTCTCATCCACTGCTATACCCGCTAGGATTAAGTTGGTAGATTTTGACTGATTCCTTCTGATTTTTTTTTTTTTTTACTGAGTTTTGAGAGATAACCCAGAAAAACATGTATTTTCAATATATCATGTTCAACCAGAAGTCCTCATATTAATTTACCCTAGGAAAATTATCAGAGAAAGCCAGGCATGGTGGTTCATGCCTGTAATCCCAGCACTTTGGAAGGGCAAGGCAGGAAGATTGCTTGAACCCAGAAGTTTGGGACCAGCCTGGGCAGCATAGTGAGACCTGGTCTCTACTAAAAATACAAAAATTTTCCAGGCATGGTGGCACCTGTCTGTGATCCCAGCTACCAAGGAGATTGAGGTGGAAGGATCACCTCAGCCCAGGGAAGTCGAGGCTGCAGTGAGCCGAGATCACACCACTATGCTCCAGCCTAGGCAACAGAGCTAGCTCTGTCTAAAAAACAAAAAGAGAGAGAAAATTATCAGAGAATACCACAAAGATTTGTGTTGAAGAATGTTTATTGCTTCATAATTTATAACAGCAAATAATAAGACTGGTCAAAATGACTAACAATTAAAATTAATTTCCTGTTGGTACACCTGTGGTAGACAGGGAGCCGGGCCGCTCAGATCTCCTTCCACAGAATCTTCTGTGGGAGCACAGTTGACTGGAAGCCTCCAGCTGCCACTCTGGACCCACTACATTGCTCATGTCAAGGCCATGCTTCCCTCTGCTGCCACCAGCCAATGGCCAAGCATCATGGAGCCACCAGGGCTAGGTCATTCTTGTCTAACACCAGAACTGCCCAAAGGCAGTTGCCACCTTTGCCCATGTGTTGTCTCTCCTCCAGCCTGGGCAAGGCCTTCTCAGAACACTCTTCCTGCCCAGTCCTTCCTTCTAAGTTTCCTCTCACAGGAGCCCAAATTGCTTCATCACAGCTGCCTATTCCTGCTCCCTCCACCTTTCTCCTTCCAAGGATTTTTCCCAATGTTTCTTGCACAGTTAATCCTCTCTTGGCATCTGCTTCTTGGAGGACCTGAACCAACTGAACATCTACCCACCAAACATTGAGGCAGTTCAAATATTATATTCACCAGAAAGATTTAAGGATAGAAAGATGGTCAGGATATAATGCTACCCAAAATACTAGTATTCTTAAAGTATATTCAGTATCATCCTAGTTAGGCTTTTAAAAATGCAGTAATACATATATGCGTGTGTATGTGTAAAATCCTTCACATATGCATCACAATATTAAGGGTAGCTATTTCTGGGTGATTGGATTATGAATGTTTGTTGATTATAAATACTTCTTTACTTTTTCTTTTCTTTTTCCAGTCTCTCAATAATGAACATTATTACCTTTATAATCAGAAACAAAGGTAAATTTTTGTGCATGCACGCAGATGCATGCACACACATACACACACACACACACACACACACACACACACACACACACAGAGTCCCCAGGGATTCTTAAGTTACCCTGAGCTGTGGACACTGTCTGAATGACTGTGGGCCTCATCTTTGGAGGTCAATGCACAGTCAGCAGGCACAACTAAGCAGCAGGAAATACAGATGATAATGTCAATGCTTCAGAAATGTGTTTGGCTGATTCCAGATGTTCTCAAAATCCAAACCACATTTAGGAATCTTGATGGAGCATCAGAAGGGAACAAAACAGGTGGAGTGCTGATCCTACTGAGCATTGCTTGTTTTCATTTCATTATGCTTTCAAAGAAATTTCTACCAAGTCAATGTTTACCCAAACGACTTTATTCTTCATTTTATCACATATCTGGTAAGCAAGAATAATGTCTTCCCCTTGTCCTTGAAGGACAAACGACTTTCCTCCCAAGTTTTTAAAAGGGATGAGTCAGGGAAAACTAAGCTGGCAGGGAACACACACCTGGTCCTTCCAGCTAGCCACCCTCAAACCAGCCCTCTGTCCCTCCACCATGAAGCTGCCTCTGTGTTTGCTGCTTTTGAGGAACTCTTGTGATCAAAATGGCAGAACCATATAATACTACTAACAACACAATAGTAAGAACATGTACTGGCTAACTACTATGTGCCAGGAAATGTCCTTAACACTTTCCATATATTAAACATCTCATTTAATCTTCATGAGAATCCCACAAAAGAAATACTAGCACCATCTCCTTTTTACAGAGGAGGACACCGAGGTATAGAGAGAGACAGTAAGTTTGCCAGAACCACATAGCTAGTGTGTGGTGAGGCTGGATTCTGAACACAGGAAGTCACAACGGAGAAACCAGATTAAGATAAAAAGCCAGGCCAGGTGCGGTGGCTCACGCCTGTAATCCCAGCACTTTGGGAGGCAGAAGTGGGGGGATCACTTGAGGTCAGGAGTTTGAGACCAGCCTGGCCAACATGGTGAAACCCCATCTGTACTAAAAATACAAAAAATTAGCTGGGTGTGGCGGCAGGTGCCTGTAATTTCAGCTACTCTGGACGCTGAGGCAGGAGAATCGCTTGAACCTGGGGGGCAGAGGTTGCAGTGAGCCAAGATCATGCCACTGCACTCTAGCCTGAGCAACAGAGCCAGACTCAGTCTCAAAATAAATGAATAAATAAGTAAATAAATAAGTAAGTAAGTAAGTAAGTAAAATAAAAAATAAAAAAGAAGAAAAAGCAAATCTGGAAGCTTAGGTACACAGCTGGCTGCCCTTGATGGAAATGAAAATTGGACTATGCCAGAGAAGCAGCAGGGAAGCAAGACTGCACTGGAAAACAGATCAGCGTAAACAGACAAGAGCATCAGAACTTAAACATGGGAGACAGCTAAACAAGTGCACTAAGTAAGGACTGGAAGACAAACAAGTGAAGTGATGCAATGTGCATGAAGCAAATGGGGAAGTGGGTGCAGTCAAATGAGTCTAAGAAGCCATTCCACAGGGAAAAGGGCCATAGAGAGGAAGGAGGCGAGCATGTGAAGACTGGATACAAAGGACACGAAGAAAAACAAAAAAAGCAGCGACAAGGTGACGGAACTGACAGCCAGGAGGAAGCACAGAAATGAAATGCAGGGGATCAGATATTCCCACTCTGGGAAAGCAAAAAAGCAAAGAGGGAAACAACCGGTTGGAGGGGGAATTGCATCATTTCCTTTTCACTGTTATTTTAACCTCATGTCTTCCTCAGCCACTCTGCCAAACAGATTGGGAGGGATGAACCCGTCCCTCAGGGCTTAACATTCTGTAGAGTGAAATGGCAACGCACTGGCTGCCACTGTCCCATAGAGCATGGAGTTAGGTCGGATGGTTGGTTTCCTTTTTTTTTTTTTTTGTGAGACGGAGTCTGGCTCTGTCGCCCGGGCTGGAGTGCAGTGGCCGGATCTCAGCTCACTGCAAGCTCCGCCTCCCAGGTTTACGCCATTCTCCTGCCTCAGCCTCCCGAGTAGCTGGGACTACAGGCGCCCGCCAACTCGCCCGGCTAGTTTTTTGTATTTTTTAGTAGAGAGGGGTTTCACCGTGTTAGCCAGGATGGTCTCGATCTCCGGACCTCGTGATCCGCCCGTCTCGGCCTCCCAAAGTGCTGGGATTACAGGGTTGAGCCACCGCGCCCGGCCCGGATGGTTGGTTTTCTGTATGTCCTCTGTGTTCTTAGGGATTCCTGCCAAGAATGAGGTGTGATTTCAGGTGAGTAGCTACCATTTAAAAGGGGCTTCTTAGCTGGGTTCAGTGGCTCACACCTCTAATTTCAACTTTGGGAGGCCAAGGCAGGAGGCTCACTTGAGTCCAGGAGGCTGAGACCATCCCGGGCAGCATAGTGAGAACTTCATCTCTACAACTAAAAAAAAAAAAAATTAGCTGGGTGTGGTGGTGCATGCCTGCCATTCCAGTTACCCAGGAGGCCAAGGCAGGAAGATTGCTTTGGCCCAGGAGTTTGAGACTGCAGTGAGCTATCATGGTCACAGGCATGTGACCCAGGCCCACAGTCTTTTGGCCACAGTGATTGGTCCAGAGTCAGGTCTGTGGCCCAAAGAGAATCAAGGAGATGCAATAAGACCATTATTGGTGTCACTGCACCCCAGCCTGGTAGACATAGTGAGACCCTGTTTCTGGTGGTAGAGAGTGGGAAGAGAGACAGAGAGAGAGAGAGAAAAAAAAGGATTCTTCTTTCACAGGACTATTGTGGCTATGAAATAAGATCATATATGTAAAGGATATGTGTGTGGGGCTTAACCATTGGTATGTGCTCAAAGAAAGGTGCCATGGGAGAAGGGTGTCCCTCTTCTACTCAAAATATTCAACGGCTCCCACCATCAGCAGGACACAAGTGCAGACACCCTGGCCTGGCACTGAAAGCCTTCCATTGACTAGCCCCAACTTACATTTCTACAACCTTGATCACAGAATTCATTCACTAAACTTACATTTTACCAGCTTTCATCCTACTCAGAAATGTCAAAATACTTATGTAAGAGGATTTAAGCATTAAGGGACATGGGTCCCACACATCACACAGCTCAGCCAGGGATCACAGAAGTTTATCTACCAAGTAACTCTTTCAGGTCCGGGAGGGAGAGGGAAGGGAACATCCTAAGTTGTGTCCTGAAATAAGGATCAAGTTTGGATAAGATGACAGTGCTGGGTCCCTGGAAAGCAGCTTTCGTACGAGGCAGCGGCAGAATAGGAGGGAGACATTGGTGAAGTCAATGTTGAATGAACAAAGAGGAGCAAAGGTCATATCATTTCATTTAGAAAAATGGAGCTGGAATATTGATGGCCACAAGTAGGCAGAGTTAAAAGAGGGCAAACAGTGAACTGAGATTGTGCCACTGCCCTCCAGCCTCAATGACAAAATGAAACCCTGTCTCCAAAAAAAAAAAAAAAAAAAAAAAAAAAAAAAAAAAAGATAATAAATAATAAGCCAACAGCTGTGTGCACAGGGCCCACATGGCAAAGCCGGAGGAATCCTAGATCAAGTAAGAAGAAAACTGCTGAGATGTTGTTCTCCAGGATAACTAAGTTACTTGACCTATATTCCAGACACACAGATCTCATTTTTACCTCTCTTTTGGTTCACTGCAAAGGGGCTGCTTTATTTATTATTGTTGTATCTGCCACGCAGCAGCCACGTGTCCTTCTCCTGGCAGTGCACTCCTCTCTGCTCACACGCTTATGATGCTATTGCTAATTCCAGAGGCAAGCAAGTGACCCAGGCCCACAGTCTTTTGGCCACAGTGACTGGTCCAGAGTCAAATCTGTGGCCCAACAAGGATCGATGAGATGTAGTAAGACTTTTGTTGGGGCAGCAGGTGATAAGGCATTTGCTTTTTTTTGCTGGAACTTCCGTAAGTCAGATGACACATACCTGGAGCTGCCCAGGAAGCCAACACCATGTAAAACATGGCCAAGAAACAGACAAACTGGGTCCTGCGACAGTGTTTGAGCCCTTGGGTCAGACTGTACCTGAAGCCAATATAGCCCAGCTATATCAATTAAGTGAGCCAATCAATTCCTGCTTTTCTTAAACCAGTATAAATTGGATTCCAACCTCACAACTGAAAGAGTCACAACTAACAGACAGGTGGAAGCTGAAACTGAAATAAACTATCTCTGCCAGAGAGGTGGGGTGACCCATGCCCTGGGAGACACACTCTACTTCACTGCACTTGCCCAGCACACCTTAACACAAAGGCCAGGACTCATCAGAGAGCAAGATGGTGCTGACTCCCAAACACCCAATCAGCTCTTAGCCCAGACTTGCTGGGAAAATACCCATCTTCTCCTGGAAGCAGAGACACCTCAGGTAGCCAGGAGGAAAAGCCAGCTGTAGGAGACCCTATGTACGGTTTCTGTCTCATAATCGTCTCCATGGCCAGCTCTTCTTGCCCACTTTCCCCAGCTCAAACTGGCTTTGCCACTAGAGTTGGTCCTACTACAGCCCCCTGACCACACTGAGTGTCCGTCTGATTCCACACGTGGCTCCTCCCTGCCTAGACTTCTCCATCTCCTTTTCATCATCAACCTTGCCCTTATTCCTAGGCCTGGTTCGAAGCTTTTCCATTTTCTCTGGATGCAACAACCCACTTTTGAATCCAGTTTCCATATCCATAAAGTGGGATAATAATGTCTTAGGAAGCAGCTATTAAAACATAATAAGTTTGGGACCAGCCTGGGCAACATACTGAAACCCCTGTCTCTACAAAAATATATAAAAATTAGCCAGGCATGGTGGCATGCGCCCGTAGTCCCCTCAGGAGTTGGAAGTGGGAGGATCACTTGAACCCAGGAGGTCAAGGCTACAGTGAGCTGAGATCATCCCACTGTACTCCAGCCTGGATGACAGAGTGAGACCCTGTCTCTAAATAAACATAATGATAATATTGTAATAGCCAACATTGATGGAGCACGGTAATATACATCAGGCACTATTCTGAGTGCTTTCCATGTGTTAACTCATTTAGTCTTTATGTACCCCTATCAAGGCATTGTTGTTATATACATTTAGACAACGGAGCACAGGAAGGTTAAGTAATTGCCCAATATCATGCACCTAGAAGGTGACAGAGCCATATTTGAAACCCAAGCTCTTTGGTGCCAGAGCTTTCATTCTAAACTGCTGCATTCCAAATGCCCTTAGTGGTGTTAGGATGAAGTAAGAGATGAGGATGCAGGAATGTCAGAATTCTGCCCAAACCACTTCCATCCCGAACTGTAAATCCCCTCACAGAAGTATACTTACACGTGACCATGGAAGGACACTTTTAAAATTACTATTACTTGTCATTAGGTATGAGGTCTAAGAAGGACCCTCCCTTCCCCTAAACCCAAATCTAGGCCTTGTCACCATCCACCTGCCAAAGCCTGAGGCAATGGTAACTGTGCCCCAAGGCACTCACAAGCAAATCTGGAACTAGGGCTGGATTAGCGTAATCTCTCACCCAAACCAGGAACTAAACTAGGATCACCTACATTCTGATGTGCTCTGACAGATTCCTGGTTTATGACACAAGTCTTGGTTTGTGTATGTTTCCCTGGTGCAGATACTAAAAATTTCCTAAGTTGGTTTGGAGCATAAATTAGTTGGTCACCCTAGGCTTGCCTATATCCGAACTAAGGGAGTGAGAACATCACAGACACCTTTCCTTTCCTACCATGATGACCTCTCTGATTCATGTGACTACTCCTGTGTACCTTCCTGAAACCAGTGATGTCATCTCAACTCTGCTGGGGCACCCCCTTGAGGGTTAACTCTGGAAGTTCTAAAATGGACAAGTGTAGATGGTCACTTCATGGCCAGACTACATAACAGATAAAACCAGACAAAAACAAACTACATTAGGCAGCTCAGGCTGCTACATCAAAATACCTACACTGGGTGGCTTCAACAATACACATGTATTTCTCACAGTTCTGGAGCCTGGGAAGTCAGGCATCAGCAGATTCAGTAAGTGCCCTCTTCCTGCCTGCAGATGGCTGGCTGCCAGCTCACTGTGTCCTCACACAGCTGGGGAGAGAGAGGGGGTGAGCTCTGCTATGTCCCCTTCCTCTTCTTATAAAGACATGAATCCCACCACAGGGGCCCACCCTCATGACCTCATCTGAACCTAATTGCCTCCCAAAGTCCCCCCTGTAAATTCATCATATTGGGGGTTACGACGTCAACATATGAATTGTGGGGAGATACAAACATTCAGTTCATAACACAAACAAATAACCTGCCCCACTCCCATCACCCATTTCAACCAGTATTTAGCTCTATTCCCACTCAGGTCTCTGCTTAAATATCACTTTGAGAGCTTTCTAAGACCACCCTTCTCAAACAGCATCCCCAGTGCCACCTTCTCAATCCTTATACACAGCTCAGATTTTCTTCCTAGCAACACAACATCTGTGTGTGTGTGTGTGTGTCTACATTTTTAACTGAATGTCTCCCCTGGTGAAAATGGGAGCTCTATAGGAGCAATCCCAAGCAGAAACCCTCTATGTGAAATTTCAATCAGGAAGCTGCCATTCTCTCCTCTTTCCAGCCCTTCCTCCCTGGGCTTTGTCAAGATAAATGTGTTCATGCATGTGTGGACCATATAAACCAACATTCTCAAATCATCTATGCACAGACAGGAAGCTTGTTTTATTTTTATAACTGTATGCTGTTTCCTTTAATAGGGGAGTCTCTATTCCCACTCAGTCAGAAAATGAAATTTGTCCCAATCCAGTAAATTCAAGCCACAGTGGCATTTTAAAAAATTGGTTCTATTTGAAACTGTATTCCCTCTTGGGTAAATATTCAAATTTGGGTACGTTGGTTAGTCTTGACTGTGCAGTTTAAGTGTTCCCTCTGGTTAAACTCTACGTTACTGCCCACCTCCTCTGAGCTGACCTGAATCTCCAGAAAGCCTCACCCTTGCCTATCACTGTGCAACAGCCTCTTGGGGAAGGTGAGAGTTCACTTCCCATGACTGGCTAGTTCTGCTCTTGCTTCACACAATCTCAGCTGAGTGGCAGCTGCCAGCCTTGCTTCCAGAATCCTCTGAGCCTCACAGGAGACTTCTCTTCAGGTCCTGACCTTGGAGAGGGCCGGAGGGGTTTGGGAATGGGTCAAATTCCCCTCCCAGCACCTGACCTCTGCTCTCTGCAGGAAGCCAGAAGAGGCTGTGGCAGGAAGGGGGCTGGTGGGCCGGCCAGGCCACAGCTGGGACAGCCTCCCTGGTCTGCTCCACGGTTCCACCCCCTCCCGGCCAGGGTGCACTGTGCCTCACCTCGTGATCGGGAGTTTTTTTTCTTGGCTGAGAGGCTGGTTATGAAGGTAGAAGAACTCTCCATACTCTGTCTCAAGTACTGCCACAAGAAATAGGCTTTCTCTTCCACTGATTCCCCACACATAAGTGCTCCATAAAGTGCAAAGCCCCACACCCTTATGAGGTGGTGTTGGAGCCCAGCTCCAATCATTCTAGATTTCCTCATGCCTTGCCTGGATAACATTTTTCTCCTGGGGCATTTGCCTTCTGCAGAGAACGGCTCGGGAGGGAGCTCTGGAATCCTGATTTATCCTTCCCTGCATAGCTCAGGAGCCAAGAACATGGCGCTGGAGCTGGAAGCCTGGCTTCAAAACTCTGCTCTGTCACGTGCATGCTGTATGACCTTGGGCAAATCACTTAACCTCTGGCACCTCAATTTCTTCTCTGTAGAGGGAGGTGATACCGGGAAAAGTGAATAAGTTAATACATGTAACGCATTTCAGAGCTGTTCCTGATACATGGGAAGTGCTGGCCCATAGCTGCTGAACAAGGCTAGTCTCTGGAGGTCAGGGCTGCTACTGTGTCTGCAGTGGGTTCAAATGATTCAACCAATAAGTTCTTCACCTTCTATTACATCTTCTTTGCAGGCTATACCTGCAAATACAAAAGGGATGACATCTATGGCCGCCTTAGCAGGACAGAGGGCTTGGTGATCTCAGAAGACACCATCTGACTTACATTGCTTTTCAGAAACTTGGCTTTACAATTTTTACTTTCTCCATTCTGGTTTCTCTGGCTTAAAGAACAGAACTCCCTGCCCTGAGACCCCTTCAAAGAGCATTGCTCTGCCTTGACAAGTGCAGCCACTGCTCAACAGGGTTTTCTTTATATGTGAGCATCTGCTTCCAACAACCATAGGCAAAGAGTTATCTACATAAATCACACAGATCTGGCAACTGCAAAGAAGCAGCAGGATTGCCCTAACTGGACTCTTTATCTGTTTGAAGGAAGTACAGTTTTGATACAGTACCCTTTTGGGTTTTGCCTAAACAGCAAAAGAGATCGTGGAGCATCTTGGTGAGCAGAAGCAGGCTAAGCAGTGGGGGTTGGGCCATCTTCCAGAGCCTGGCCCTGATTACCACGGGTATGCATGTGGACCACGCACTATGGACACGTTCATTGCCAAGGATGGCCCTCAGCAGCTGGGAGAAGCAGCACTTCTTCCCTTGCCAGGAGTTTTTGGCTTACAGACCAATGAAGCCAGTATAGGCTCTGGCAGACCTTCTTTGCTTTCAGACAACCCACAAGCAAGCACATCCCTGAAGAGAGGGACTTTTATATGAGTAGGGCCCAGGGGCCTCATGGGACCAGGCAGTGCATGCATGGAAGGCTGGGTGTAGGAAAAGGACAGAGCCTGAGAAGGCTGTGTGGCAGAGGGAAGAAGGAGGGGTGGTGGCCTGGCAGGTATGAGGCAGGGAAGGGAGATGGCAGAATGATGGCAAGGGGGTATGGTGACATGGTGAGGAGCATGGTGACTGGTGCTCCAACACCACCAGCTGACCAGGTATATGATCCAGGGGTGATTACCTGGCCTTCTAAGCCTATTTTCATATCCAGAAAATCGAGACAGTAAGCTACCTATGATCTAGTTTGGACATTGTTCCCTCTAAATCTCATGGTGAACTGCAATCCCCAGTGTTTGAAGTGGGGCCTGGTGGAGGTGATTGGATCATGGGATGAATTTCTCGTGGATGGTTTAGCGCCATCCCCATGGTGTGTCCTCACAATGGTGAGTTACTGCGACATCCCGCTGTTTAAAAATACGTGGCATCTGCCCACCTTGCTGTCTTGCTCCTGCTTCCACCATGTGACATGCCTGCTCTTGCTTTGTCTTCCGCCATAAGTAAAAGCTCCCTGAGAAGCCAAGCAGATGCCAGTGCCATGCTTGTACAGCCTGCAGAACCATGAGCCAAATAAACCTCTTCTTATAAATTCTCCCGTCTCAGATATTCCGTTATAGCAACGCAAGAACAGACTAATACAACCTATTTCACAGAGATATTGTGACAATCAAATTAATATTACCACTATAATTGTTTTTGTCATTGTTATTTGTTGGGTTGCAATCCAAAGTGCAGAACGGAGAAGAAAGGGCCCTATGTATTCTTTGAGAAATGGGACCACCTAATGAGTGGCTTTCAAACTTAAGAGTCTGACTTTTATATAGTTTTTCAATGAAAGTAATAGGATGCCAAATGTTAGTCTATAATGAGGAGTGCCACTTCAGAGGAAAGCAGACCCTGTACTCCACCAATGCAGTTTCTCTAAACATGGCTCTAAGGTAGATGTAGACTCCAAGAGAAGTTACTTGAATGGTTAATGCTTACTACCATCAGGCCATGACCATCCAGTTGAGTTGGCCCAAAGCTCGCTCTCTCCTGGGCTTTCTTACACTGACTGTCCCTATCACTGGGAAAGTCTGATGTTGTAGTTTGACAGGTCAGAATCATGTTGGAAATTACATAGGGCCGTGATGTATAATTTGATATGATTTAATGGCATTAGACAATAGTGTTTTTAGACTCAACCTGTGAAACTCAGAAGATAGGCGAATAAGAGGAGGGGAGGAACAAAGAGGAGGAAAGAGAAGAGTAAGAGAAATATTGTTTTTAAAAACTTGCATCACAAGTCACAGGCCTAGTTCAGTAGGTCATGCCTATAATCCCTGCACTTTGGGAGGCTAAGGTGGGAGGATCACTTGAGGCCAAGAGTTTGAGAACAGCTTGGACAATGCAGTGAGACCCTGTCTCTAAAAAAAAAAAAGTTTTAAAATTAGCTGGGCATGGTGGTGGTGTATGCCTGCAGTCCCAGCTACCCGGGAGGATCACTTGAGCCCAGGAGTTCAAGGTTACAGTGAGTTATGATCACATCACTGCACTCCAGTTTGGGTGACAGAACAAGAGCCTGTCTCTAAGCACACGCGCACGCACACACACACACACACAAACCTGACTCACAGGAGTGTTTGACTGCACTGGCTTTAAGCCACAAGTAGCCAGTAGCTGAGAATAAAATTCAATCAAGTTTTCAATTGGCCCCTGGAATCTCTGGCAAAATCAGGGATCTCTGTTTTCTACCACATGGAGGTTTACCTAAATATCATTTTAAGTGGTTTATTCTGGGAGAAGGCAATCTTAATGAAACAGGAGATATTATATACATATTTTAGGACTGTGAAAGAAGTGTAGAAAAATATATCTTTTTATTTTTTTCTAACAGGAAATTGTAATTGTGTGTTCACTGAAGTGGAGAATCCAGAATAGTACAGCAGTTTCTGCTTGCAGACTGTTGTGCTGAACCCCTATGACTCCAATGGAGGATGACACCAGGTTCAAGAGAACAAAGAAGAGACCTAGAGCCAGCAAATGAGACAGGTTTTACTGGGGACTTACATACAAGTGAGAGTCCAGTGGTTGCTGGCTGGACAGAAGAACCACAACCACTTACAAAAAGCATGCAGTTTCTATAGCACTTAACACCCTCTCCCTAAGCACCTCCACCTGGCAACCTTCTTTCAACCTAAAACAAAAGGCCGCGAGCCCCTGCATGGACTGTATGTTACGGGACAGGGCGAGGGCTCAGATGTTCCTCATTGACATGGAATGAATCTCCAGGTTGGCTACTCTGGGTTCCTCAGCTTGGAACTCGAGACCACATTCAGGTGCGTCTGCCATGCCAAGTCATTCTCAGGGTATGCTTAAGTTATTGCTATCAGGTATGTTTACTGTGTACAGACCTGCCTGGCCAGACCCTAAAGAAGACACTCCTCTGCAGGCACAACCTTTGATGCTCTGGGCCAGTAAGTCAGGCCTGGTGAGACCTCAGGAGGCTATTTCTAGAGGTCTGAACACTGGTAAAGTATGGTCCTCACAGTGCAAAGGTTCTCTGTCACATGCATGAGTTTGGTGAGACAGAACACTCTCACACGTCAGGCAAAGCAGCTGTATTACTCACCGATAGGTGGCAAGGATATCAGAAGCCTAAGGATCCATGCCAAGCTGGTGCCCCAAGATTCGGAGAGCTGTGTGGGGCAGGTGGAGTCTCGTCCGTGTCCACCGCACATTGCGCCACAGCTGAGGGGCCCTGAAAGTGCTCTGCTTTGGGTTTTCCACCCCTGGCACCACTTAGCTCACTGGGCAGAAGTGTGGAAGAACATCCTGTTTTGGGAGGCTCGAGGACACAGCCGGCTTCTTTCCCACTTCCTCCTTATCAGGATGTTGCATCCTCCATACATTCCAAGTACTGAAGCCAGAGGAAGCAGAGTTGGGTCAGCCAAGGCCATCCGGGGCCCTGTTCTCCCCCATATCAGCCCTTGCAGTTAGTATGCAGGGCTGCCAAGCCCTCAATGGCTACAACGACAAGTTTTCTGTAGGCTTCCTCTTGGCTAGGTCTAAGTCTCTGCTTTTTATGGTGGAAGTAATGAGGGTACGTGGCTCATCTCCACATTGCAGCTAAAAGGCAGCCCAATGCACCTGCACCACACCCTTGCTGCCTAAGAAACAAGAGCCACAAGTGCCTCACAGCTGTCCGTGGCAACTGTGCAGGAACACCACACTGCCTTCCTCATCTGCTGCCCTTCTGCCCTTGTGGGCACTCAGCCCTCTCTTCTCAATTTTAGCTCCTGTCCCTAGCCCTTACCCTCTGTTGGGGCTCCAGGGTGAGAGGCTGAATCCGAGCCCTCTGTCCAGACTCAGCCTGGAGCTCTCGTCTCTGCATCTTCTGGCCTGGGCGTTCATGGAGAGAAATCACTCTAGTTTTGGTTCGTGGAATGTAACTGTGCTCTGGATCTCCGCCCCCTGGAAGCATGGCTGAGCTGTCTCAATGAAAGCTGCTCAACTCGCTTTTTGTGCCGCTGTCTGTGGAGGAAGGGACACAGGTACTCCTAGAACAGAGTACTTTGTCTTCTGATCATTATCATCAGCAGTTAACAAGGTCGCTTCTTAAAAACAGCTGAAAGCTTTTAATGCCAAAGTTCCACAGGTTTGTCTAATTGCTTCTGCATTAAGCACACGGGATGAGTCTTCTGAAAGAAGAGTCTATGATATGATAAAGCCAGAACTGGAATCATAACAGTTAAGAACTAGCAAGAACGTGTTTCTGCTGTTCTTTGATGTTTATTCCTTTATGTATCTTTTTAAAATATAGTACTCAGTAATACACACTTATGTAGCACAGCTGTTTTCCTTAGAGAAAAAAGTATTAATTTGAAATTTTGCAATTCTCATTTGAATCTCATATATTAAAGTACATTTCTAAGCATTTATTTGGATGGTTAGCCACACTCTGTGCATTAGAAATAACCCGAAAGCATATTAAAAATACACACGTTGAAGGCTCACGTCCATAAATTCTGGGCCCAGGCGTCTGTTCTGTTAGCATATGTGATGTTGGAAAACTACTAGTCCAGTGTGTCTCACACTCTAAAACGCCTGGGAATCACCTGGGGATCTTGTCTAAAACTCCAGATTCTGAGTCAGTCAGTCTGAGGTGAGTGCCTGAGATTCGGCAATCCCAATCCTAATAAGGCGAGGCAGCTGCTGCTGGTGCACACATCTTGCCAACAGCAAGGCCTGGACAACACACCCAGATGCAGTCACTCACCAGCTGGCAGCCGGGCCCACACTGGATGTCAGGGAAAATAATGGCGCAAACCCGGGAGGCGGAGCTTGCAGTGAGCTGAGATCCGGCCACTGCACTCCAGCCTGGGCGACAGAGCAAGACTCCGTCTCAAAAAAAAAA
>NW_016803686.1:604812-626462 GCF_001698545.2 Rhinopithecus bieti | reverse complement strand
AAAAAAAAAAAAAAAAAAAAAAAAAAATCAGACTCTTTAGGACTGGACTTCCAATACTAACACATGAAATGATTAACAACGGACTTTACGTACATAATCTCAGTTCATCCACACATACACACTCCATAAGACAATTACCATTTTTTATGGTTGAGGAAGCCAAGACTCAGAAAGTCATACAACTAGAAATCGCGTATTGGTTGTCTATTGTGGCTTTAACAAAGGACCACAAACTTAGTGACTTAAAATGAGACAACTTTATGACCTTATGTTTTTGCAGACAAGAAGTTCTAAAATCAAGGCATTGGCAAGGCTGCATCTCTTCTGGGAGCTCTAGGAGAGAATCTGCTTTCTTACCTTTCCAGCTTCTAGAGGCCACCTGCATTTCTTGGTTCGTGGTCCCTTTATCCATCTTCAATGCCAGCAACACCACATCTCTCTGACACTTTTTCCTTCATCACGTCTCTCTCTAACCACAGCTGGGACAGGTTCTCTGCTTTTAAGGATTAATTAGATTGGGCCCACCTGGATAATGCAAGATACTCTTCTTCTCTCTAGAGTCTGTACCTGAATCAAATCTGCTAAGTCCTTTTTGCCATGTAAATGAACATATTCACAGTTGATGAGGATTAAGGAATAGACATCTTTGGGGGAACATTATTCTGCTTTCCACAGTGGGAAAAAACAGGATTTAGAGCCTGAAAGCAAATTCAAATCTGTCTGATTCCAAAGGCCATGCTCCTAGCATACAACTCAAAACAGTACCTAAATTGGATGTTGTTGTAGTCTGGAGGCCAAATCATGAATGGTGTTAAAGTTTAGTGCTGCTGTAAGCAGCCTGAATGCCATTATCATTTTTAATTGAACGGAATGATGCTGGAGTGGATTTTGTTTATTGCAATGTGTTTTGCATTTTCCTTAGGCTCAGCAAAATCCAGTTCTCCTGTGCAACTGCAACGCCTTGTTATAATGTATGAACATCTAATCGTGGTTCTTGGTCATTATTTAATGTAACTAAAAAATAAGATGGAAACCAAAGCACATCTTCAAGATTTCACAATAAATTGTTTATACTTTTGAGCAACTGCACTGAAGCAAGATTAGTAACTGAATCTTGAACATTCGACTCCCTTGCAGGAAGCTTGATAATGATTGAGGTGCTGTCCTCATCGAATCCCTCAAAGTCCTGCCCCCACAGTAGCCAGGTGTTCCTAAGAGATTTAGCCCCTAAACCGAGGTAAAACTCACCTCACTTCCTAGGGGATTCAGAACTAGGTTTTATTTAGATCAGTAATTCCAACCTACAGCAGTGGGGCTCCCAGTTACCAGACGTATTACCACCAGGAAAATGTCACCAGAGAAATATTTAGTTGGGTTCTTTTAAGCCCATCTGTTATGGGTTGAATTGTGTCTCTATCTCCCCACCCCTTAAAAAAAAAAAAAGACAAAAAAAGATAGTTGAAGTTCTATTTCCTACTGCCTCAGAATATGACCTCATTTGGAAATCAGGTCCTTGCAGATGTAATTAGTTTAGATGAGGTCATACTGGAGTAGGGTGGGCCCTGAATCAAGTATGACTGGTGTCCTTATAAGAGGAGAGAAGGACCAGGCGTGCTGACTCACGCCTGTAATCCCAGTACTTTGGGAGGCCAAGGCAGGTGGATCACTCGAGATTAGGAGTTCGAGACCAGCCTGGCCAACATGGTAAAACCCTGTCTCTACTAAAAATACAAAAATTAGCTGGGTGTGGTGGTACATTCCTGTAATCCCAGCTACTTGGGAGGCTGAGGCAGGAGAATCTCTTGAACCCAGGAGGCAGAGGTTGCAGTGAGCCCAGATCACTCCACTGCACTCCAGCCTGGGTGACAGACCATGACTCTGTCTCAAAAAAAAAAAAAAGAAAGAAAGAAAAAGAAAAAAGAAAAGAGGAGAGAAGAACAGAGCGGGAAGATGACCATGTAACAACAGAGGCAGAGACTGGAATGATGCATCTAGAAGCCGAGGAACACCAAAGAGTACTGGCAAACACCAGAAGGTAGAAGAGGCAAGGAAGGATTCTGTCTTATGAGTTTCAGAAGGAACCAAGCCTGATGATACCTCAACTTTGGACTTAGCCTGCAGAATTACAACATCATTAATATCTGTTGTTCTAAGCCACGCCGTTTGTGGTGTTTTGTTATGGCAGCCTTAGCAAACCAAAACAACATCCTTCCAGCTGTTGTTCAATCTACATTTCTTATCTTACAGAATGGATGTATTCCTGCAGAGGTAAATGAATACAGGTCAAATAATGATCAGAATGTGGCTTAAACACTGGGGATACAGTCTCAGGGAATGAATGGTTTTTGACTACAAGATGTTATTTAAACCGCATCACAGGAACTTTGCCATATACTATTCAGTATAAAGTTGAGTTCAGCAAAATAGACACGTCCTAGCCCCCAAAGAGCTCTGGTTTCAGGAAGCAGTTCTAAAATGACTGTACAGAGTATAGGCCCAGGAGACAGCTTAGCTCTGGCAGCAGCAGTCCAATGCTACCTCGAGGAATCTCTCACACTTAGAGCACCTGCTCTGAGCCAGGCACTGTGCTAGACTATTATGCCTCCCACTTGTACAACAAAAACCTTTTTCCTTTGGGCAGTGACCTCCTGCAGAGGCTAGGAGGAGAGGGATGGTAAACATCAAGTAGAAATCTCTTCCACCATCACACCCTGAACCTTGTTATCACTCAAACCATTCCATCTTCTGAAGCAGTAATCTGTTATCTCCATTTCCCACTACCATTGCCTGCCAGTCCTTCCAGGCTGCTTAGCTACTACTCCTACTACCAATGTTCTAACCTCATTAGGATGTTTGAACCCTCTATTCTCCCCAGTGTTGCTTTCCCCAACCTGTACTTCCTTTGTATCCAGCTTAGAATCCATTTTCCATTATTGTGCCCCATCATGTCTTCTGGCTTTTGGTAGCATTATCTGCCAAACTTAACCTCTGTGGATGTGCTGAGCCATGATGCTGCCGGGCAAGGCCACAAACCAGAGATTTGTCTCACTAACTTCATCAATTCCTACTGAGATGACTTATTAAATTCATTGATTTCCATTCTGACCATTACCACCTGGATTTATAATAGCTTCTAAACTGACCAGCCTGTGGTCATTCCCCATCTTCTCCCACACCACCATCCCCACCTGTTGCAGTCAAGATTCTGGCTTTAAATTGCAAATCCATTTTTGTTGCCTTTGCATACTTTCTCTTCTTTCCGTGGTTCTTAGAGTCCTTTCTGTATGTTGTTCCCTCTGACTAGAAGACTCAGTGTCTTAGCCCCATACCCAGTCACCTCCTCGTCCTTCACATGTCCCCACCCCATCATCACCTCCACAGAGCTGCCTACCCTTCTCTAACTCCCTAAGGTCAGATCTGCCTAGCAGGTGCTTCTAGTGCTCCAGGTCACCATTCCACTTTTACACTTATTTGCAGGCTTATTTGATGGATGTCTCCTGTGGTGGACAGAAAGCTCAAAACAAAATAGTCTTCTCTGCTTTTGTTTATCATTGTATCCTCAGCACTCAGCATAATGCCTGTTATATGTAAGCACTCAATAACATTTATTCAATGAAAGTTGAATGAATGACTTAATTTTCACAACTACCCCTGGAAAGAAAGCTATTATCCTCATTTCACAAATGAGAAGATTGAAGCAACTCAAGAAAATTAAGTTACTTAAGTTGTAGATAATTAAAGACACACCCCAGTATCTTAGTCTTTTCAGGCTACTATATAACAAAATACCATAAACTGGATGACTTTTATAAAAAAACAACAGAAATTTATGTCTCACAGTTCTGGAAGCTGGGAAGTCCAAGGTCAAGGCACCTGCAGGTTCAGTGTCTGGTGAGGGCTCACATCCTCACAGATGGCCCCTTCTTGTTGTGTTCTCACATGGTGGGAGGAGTGGGAGGGGGGGGGTCTCCCTAAGGCCTCTTTTAGAATGACACTAATCCCATTCATGAGGGCTCCACCCCCATGACCTAATCACCTCCTACCCTCATCACCTTGGAAGTAAGGATTTCAATATATGAGTTTTAAGGGGGATACAAACATTCTGACCACAGCACCCAGGTTGCTGATTATAAAGCTCACATTATTTCCTCTGTACTATTTCTCATAATATGATACTCAAATGTCACAAAATATGCTGTGCTCAACAAAAGGTGTGGTCAGAGAAGCATCCCACTGGTGTCAAATGCAGGTGAGAGGAAGATGAGTCCTATGTGATGCTGGACTCTTAAAGCACCTCTTAGGAGGCCGTGCGCGGTGGCTCACGCCTGTAATCCCAGCACTTTGGGAGGCCAAGGCAGGCAGATCACGAGGTCAGGAGATCGAGACCATCCTGGCTAACACAGTGAAACCCCGTCTCTACTAAAAATACGGAAAAAAAAAAAAAAAGAAAAGAAAAAAATAATTAGCCGGGCGTGGTGTTGGCAGGTGCCTGTAGTCCCAGCTACTCAGGAGGCTGAGACAGGAGAATGGCATGAACTCGGGAGGCGGAGGTTGCAGTGAGCCGAGATCGTGCCACTGCACTCCAGCCTGGGCGACATAGCGAGACTTCATCTCAAAAGTAAAAAAACACCTCTTAGGGCACCTCTCTCAAGAAGACCTTTACCACCCCAAACACAGTTGGCCTATATCAAAAGCCCTGGAATATTAATATCTTCTTAATATTGATAACTCTTTACCTAGCAATTGTTTCCAGTAGTTTTAAGAAAAATTTAAGAGCGGTACACAAGAATTGATGCATAAGTATGGTCGTTGTGGTATTATTGTCAAACAGATAATAGTTAAATAATGACACACCCTTATATGCAGATGCTATGAACATATTTCTAAAGAATATTTAACTGACATGGGAAAATGGTTAAATATTACATTCAGGTAAGAAAAAGACAACAGGCTAATAAAAGGACACTAGTAATGGTTCCAATTTTAAAGGTATGTGTTTCTAGCTATACATAGTCAAGAAAAATAAAATATGGCTAAATGTTAACTGGTTATCTCTTAGTAAAATTGCAGGCAATTTACATTTCCTTCAACACACCTCATTGTATTTTCAACTGTTTACCATCAGCATTGTGTTGCTTTTATAATGAGAAAAAAATGTTATTAAAAGCAATTGACCATGTAATTTGCTCAGAAAGTTTTCGTGCTTATGTTTTCGACCGCTCTTTGTAAATTATTTCAGAAACAGAAAGTCTTTGGAGGAATTTTCCCTCTACTGATGCTCAGGTTAGGTTATTTATATAATGGAAGGCCACATGGAGAGGTTGGACTTCCTGTTTGAGTTTGAACATATAAAAAGCTTGGAAGTTGTCACTCCTGTTTTTACAAGAAAAAGCTGGACAAATTGCAACCCAATGACTCGGACTCATGGGAGAACTGATTTGTAGGGCAAACTGTCTCCAGGGTTTGCAAACTGTCTCCAAAAAATCCAGAGACAAAGCTGAGATCAACTTACCTGGAGCAGAAGTGCTGGATCTCTAAACTGGTAGGCTCACTTCCGGGAACACAGTCTTGGGGAAAGCCTCTTGGTTTTGTGAACATTACCTCTAGGAATCTCACCAGTTTCTCATTGTGAAGATCAGACAAAGATGCCGGCATAGTTCTTGCAGGAGGGGAAGAGCAATTCTTATGAAATATGTCCAGAGCGTTCTTCATAATGAAATAAAAATTATAAAAGAAAATAAACTCCTCGGGGGAAAGACTTAACCAGGCTTTAGGCTTGTCCTAGAGCCATGGGGAAAAGTACTCCTCTCACTCTAGCCATTTCTCCTCTTGTCTCACCTGAGGGGGACAGGAAAGCTTTCCAAAAAGAAGCACAAGTGAAGGTCCCAGGCCAGAGACTCAGGCCCACTAAGAGACTTAAGATTTAATTGTAAGATTGAGAACACTTCTCTCCCTCGTGCCTTACCACCACACCAATAGAGCTAAACAAAGCCCACCTCCTAGCCAAATGAACATGAATCCTCATACTAGACGCCTATTTATCTCAGTGCCTATACCCAATACATGTCCAACTTTCAACAAAAATTACAAGGCATGCTAAAAAGCAAGTAAGAACACAGATCAAGGGCTGGGCACGGTGGCTCGTGCCTGTAATCCCAACACTTTGGGAGGCCAAGGTGGGAGGATCACGAGGTCAGGAATTTGAGACCAGCCTGGCCAACACAGTGAAACCCCGTCTCTACTAAAAATACAAAAATTAGCCAGGCGTGGTGGCGGGCGCCTGTAATCCCAGCTGCTTGGGAGGCTGAGGTAGGAGAAACTCTTGAACCCGGGAGGCAGAGATTACAGTGAGCTGAGATCAGGCCACTGCACTCCAGCCTGGGCAACAGGGCGAGACTCCGTCTCAAAAAAAAAAAAAAAAAAGAACACAGATCAAGCAAGCAACAGGGAATTCAAAAATCATTGTTAAGGGCTCAAATAGGAAAAGTAGGCAACATGCAAGAAACAGATGGGTAATGTAAGCAGAGAGATGGAAATTCTGGTAAAGAATCTAATGCTAGAAACCAAAAAACAGTATAACAGAAACAAACTAAAACAAACAAACAAACTACACCTAGGCATATCAGATTTTTACTGTAGAATTGTAGTCCCCAACGTTTTCGGCACGAGGGACCAGTTTCGTGGAAGACAATATTTCCATGGTGGTGGGGAGATGGTTTTGGGATGAAACTGTTCCACCTCAGATAATCAGTTAGATTCTCATAAGGAGCATACAGCCTAGATCCCTCACATGCACACTTCACAACAGGGTTCAAGCCCCTGTGAAAATCTAATGCTGCTGCTGATCTGACAGGAGGCAGAACTCAGGCGGTAATGATCGCTGTTTACCTCCTGCTATATGGCCTGGTTCCTAATGGGCCGCTGACTGGTACAGGTCTGCAGCCTGGGGGCTGGGGACCCCTGCTGTAGGAAACCAAAAATTAAGAGAGATAAAGAAGGCAGAGACAGATTTTAATTTTTTTTTTTTTTTAGCCTATAGAAGAACACGGATAAGAATTATGGTGGACTTCTCATCAGAAACCATGCAAGCAAGAAATGTGTGAAGTGAAATAAAGGTCCGAAAGAAGAAAAATCTAGAATCTCATATCTACTAAAAGTACCCTTCAAAAGTTAAGGAAAAGGACGTTCTCAAAGACAGGGAATTCATTGCCATCAGACCTGCCATGCAAAAAATATTAGAAGGAAAATGATATAGGTCAGACTTGGATCTCTATAAAGGACGACTGTCAGAGAATAAAGACAAAACCAAATCTTTCATTTTGAAAATTCTTACTTGAACTGAAGGATAACTGCTTAATAACAGGAATAATGTACTGGATGCTTATAACCCGTGAATAAGTGAAATGAGAGACAGCAGCTTCATAGGGGCCGGGAGAGAGGAATTGGGATTACTCTATTATAAGGTATCTGCACTACACATGAAGTGTTATTTGAAGACAGATGTAGATTAAAATGTGTATTGTAAATTTAGGAAACCATTAACATTTATTAAAAGGAAGTATAATTTAAAGTATCTTGAAGTAGGCTGGGTGCGGTGGCCTGTAATCCCAGCACTTTGAGAGGCTGAGGCAGGCGGAACTCCCAAACTAGCCAAATGAACTAGCCAGCATGGTCAACATGGTGAAACCCCATCTCTACTAAAAATACAAAAAATTAGCCGGACCTGTTGGTGCACACCTGTAGTCCCATCTACTCGGGAGGCTGAGGCAGGAGAATCCCTTGAACCTGGGTGGCGGAGGTTGCAGTGAGCTGAGATCGCACCACTGAACTCCAGCCTGGGAGACAGAGTAAGACTCTGTCTCAGTAACAATAATAATAATATTAATAATAAATAAAGCAGCCAGCCACAGTGGCTCACGCTTGTAATCCCAGCACTTTAGGAGGCCAAGGCTGGCAGATCACCCGAGGTCAGGAGTTCGAGACCAGCCTGGCCAACACTGCAAAAACCTGTCTCTATTAAATATACAAAATTAGCCAGGCTTGATGGTGCATGCCTGTAATCCCAGCTACTTCAGGGGCTGAGGCAGGAGAATTGCTTGAACCCAGGAGGTGGAGGTTGCAGTGAGCTGAGACTGTGCCATTGCACTCCAGCCTAGGCGACAGAGCAAAAACTCCATCTTGGAAAAATAAAATAATAAAATAAATAAAGTACATTGAAGGAGGTGCCAAGGACCCAGGGTTGTTGGCCTTATCTTTCTGGTCCATTTCCTCATCTATGAAATGACTAGTTTAAGAATAGATCATCTCCCTGATTCCATTCCTGCTCTGCAATTTTATTACTAGAAAAAAAAAAAGGTTAACTAAAAGTCTACCTTGTTCCTTTAGTCCAAAATGGTAACTATAACGAAGAACCTTTTGAAAGAAGAGCTTTCTAAAATAGCCAAGTCCCTCATTTATTATTTCAGTAATTGGGTTTCCATACTTCCAAATTGTGAGCGGCCTTTAGTTGGTTAAAATGATGAATTTCCTCAACTGGGTCAGCATTCCTCAATGCATCATGCTTTAAGAACAGACAAGGCTGAAAAGAAAAGGCCATTTCATGGTATTGATTTCACTGCCAGAGATAGTACAGGCTATGTGCCTTTCAATTCAAAAAAGAAATAATCAAACTGCCTCCCTTACCTAAATAGAGCACTTCATTAATTTGTGATTACCTCCAGATCTGTCAGTAGACTTTCCTCCCCTGGCTGTCAATACATTTCTGAGCTCAGTGAACACTTTTATGAGTTACAACTTTCCATCAATCAAAAAGTTTTGCTCTTCTAGACTCTTGCTCAAATTGCAGTGTTCATTACAAAAAGAAGAAAAAGTCACTTTGGGGCTGCCCTAGAAAGCACTGTGGAAATGACCTGCCCCTTTTGCAATGAGATGCTGATCTCATTTCAGGTTAAAGCAATTGAGAGAAACTGAAAGCTCACTTGCAGGTCTGCTCAGTCTCATATCCAGACTTTTCAGCTGTAACCCTTACAATAAAAAAATCCCCAGGCCGGGCGCGGTGGCTCATGCCTGTAATCCCTGCACTTTGGAAGCCCGAGGCAGGCGGATCATGAGGTCAGGAGATCAAGATCATCCTGGCTAACACAGTGAAACCCCGTCTCTACTAAAAAAACAAAAAAAATTAGCCGGGCATGGTGGTGGGCACCTGTAGTCCCAGCTACTTCGGAAGCTGAGGCAGGAGAATGGCGTGAACCCGGGAGGTGGAGCTTGCAGTGAGCCGAGATCGTACCACTGCACTCCAGCCCGGGCGACAAAGCAAGGCTCCATCTGAAAAAAAAAAAAATCCCCAACAAGCAGAATTCTAGCCAAAAGACCTATTTCCCACTTTAAAGCCACCTGCCTAGTTGCAGACTCCTGGACCTTCCCCTAATTCTAAGGCAGTTGCTTGCATCAATATATAAACACGGCAAATTAGTGATGAAAACTCAATGTTTTACATTGAAGTGAAAAGGGCGGGATCACCAGATACCAATATATTCCTTCCTGGATTAGACAGTTCTTCAAAGTACACTTAATAAATTCCAACAGGCCCAGATGAGTTGGATACAGGCATTTGCTGGAACAAAGAGCAAAACCTTCTTGCTTGTTAAACATCGTTGGCCAATCAGGGACTTTCCACTTGTTATGGCAAGAAAGAATTCAAGAGAAAATGTAGTCAACAACTCTCAGTTTTGAATTTTATCCCAGTGCTTCAGACCATAAGGAGTCCCTCAGGCCAGGAGTCCAATTGCCCAGAAGCAAAAACAGACTCTCAGATCAATAGCTAGAACCCTTTCCAGGACATTAAGGTATTCACCCCCAAGGGCTCTAAAGTTCGACTTCAGGCAAACAGCATGAAGCTGTGTAGAGTTTCAGCTCTACAACCAGATGAATTGGTTTTTACCACTTCACGGGACACCAAGTTCTGTATAGTTAAGGTATGTTTGGGACAGAATGTAGTTTATTAAGTGGTAAAAAGGTGACTTTAAACTGCTTTTCCAGCAGATGTCACAGTCCTACCAAGACACCAAGATCAAAGCTTCTTCACATTTAAGGAAATGATTATTTTTTTCTCCTCATTTTGCCAGCTGATATGTACTGCTTCTTCTCCTTAACCACACTCAAAGGCAATGCTCTCAAGTCTAGCATGTTTCTAAGCTCAGCCCAAATTCGAGTCTCACTAAAAAGATAAAGTATTGCTGCATATCTGCCTCTTTGCCAAGTTTCCAAATCCAAAAAGGATATTTTGGTAATGGAAAAGGCAGTGTTTACCTTCCATTTTAGTGGTGTGTGAGTTAAAATAATATTGGAAGTCACAAAGAACTACATAACTTAAAAACGAGAGAAACAGAACTCTAAAGAGAGATGACTTTTTTTTTTTTTCTTTTTTGACATGGCATTTCGCTCTCTTCGCTCAGGCTGGGGTGCAATGGCGCAATCTTGGCTCACTGCTACCTCTGCCTCCAGGGTTCAAGCGATTCTCCTGCCTCAGCCTCCCAAGTAGCTGGGATTACAGGTGCAAGCCACCGCACCTGGCCGAGAGATGACTCTTGACTAAACAGTTTGCAGTAACATAAAGGCGTTTCAGAGACTTAAGGCTGATGAAACTTGAACCAAGTTTAATATACTTCTTCTCCAGTTCAGCCATGCTACTTTTCTAGGTTAAAAGAAAGTTGCAGAACTTTTGTAAATGAACAGGCAAGCTGGTGGTGATAAGAGCTCTGATTCAGGTTAAAACAAACAATCAACAAAATAACCACTGGACATTTCTAGAGCTGTTAAGAACTCTTTAAAAATTTATCTGGCCAGGCGCAGTGGCTCACGCCTGTTTTAATCCCAGCACTCTGGGAGGCTGAGGAAGGTAGATCACAAGATCACGAGTTCAAGATCAGCCTGGCCAATATGGTGAAACTCCGTCTCTACTAAAAATACAAAAAATAAGCAGGGCATGGTGGTGGGTGCCTGTAGTCCCAGCTACTTGGGAGGCTGAGGCAGGAGAATCACTTGAACCCCAGGAGGCGGAGGTTGCAGTGAGCGGAGATCACACTACTGCACTGCAGCCTGGGCGACAGTGCGAGATTCCGTCTCAAAAAAAAAAAAAAAAAAAAATTCTCCTTATAATAGAGGCCTGGTGCTTAGTATCATCAGCAGAACCACCGAACTTTATGTGCCTCCTGATGTGATGTCACAGAAACTGTACATTACCAGATTAGTGTTGTTGCCAAAAATGCTTACCTGAATAAAATTATGAGGAAACAATTAGATAATTCCACAATAAGGAACATTCTACAGGGCAATTACCTTGGATTCTTCTAAAAAGCCAAAGACATGAAAAGACAATTCTAGATTGAAAAATTAAGCAGCCAAATGCAATGTATAAATATTAAATGGAGCTGGGTCTGGTGGTTGAGGCCTGTAACCCCAGCACTTTGGGAGGCCAAGGCGGGCCACCTGAGCCCAGGAGTTTGAGACCAGTCTGGGCAATATGGTGAAACTCCGTCTCTACAAAAAAATACAAAAATTAGCCCCACGTGGTGGCAAGTGCCTGTAGTCCCAGCTGCCTGGGAGACTTGAGGTGGGAGGATCACCTGAGCCAGGGAGGTGGAGGCTGCAGCAAGCCGAGATCAAGCTACTGCATTCCAGCCTGGGTGACAGGGTGATACCCTGTCTAAAGTAAATGAGAGGATTCTGGATGAAAAAACACATGGTTTTTGTATGTCTTTTATTGTATGTCACATAAAGGACATCTGTGTGGCAGTAGGGAAAACTGGAATATGAACTATTTATTAGATGTTACTGCATTATTGAGAATTTTCTTAGGTGTATAATGGCATTAGTGGATATGTAGAGGAATGGCATCCTCAGATGTCTGCTAAAGTATTTGGAGATAAAGGTTGATAATAATAAACTTCTGTAGTGTTTGTACTTTCAAATGGTTAGTGAAAGTACATGTGTGTATATGTAAGCATATTTATATACAGACACACATAAAGAGAGTAAATATGGCAAAATGTCAAGTTTGGTAAATCTAGATGATGGGTATACTGGGGTTCATTACACTATTTTCTTCATGCTTCTGCAGATTTTTTTCTTTTCTAAAGTTAAGAGAAGAAAGTATTTTGGTTTTCATGACATGCATGTCATCTTCATTAGCTCTTCAACTTTTAAATTTCTATGCACTTCAGGTTTATGACTTGGAGAAGTAGAAAAGACAACAACCCTTAGTAGGTGAGCCTTATATTTTAATTCATGGAATTATAAATTAGTCGTGAGGCTACAAAGATCCAACATTTTCAAAACCTGATGATTTTGTATGTTAGAGTGACTCCAAATTGATGCGAGTCTGGAGTCAGGGAGTTGCCCAGTTCCAGTATAGTGCCATTGATGCTTAAGTAGCCTCACCAAACCATGCCATTAGAGAGCAGTTTTTAAATAACTATCAAATTACACAGTGACAGCATCATTTTATTTCATACACAATCTCCTTCACCTGCAGACCAATTGCTTTAGAATGTACCCTTCCATCAGAACCCCCATTTTCTTACAGCATGTTGTCAAGTCTGTGTTCCTAATCAACTGTGAAATTTCACGAAGGTGGGTACTCTGTTCTCATCTCAGAATGCAGCACAGCATTATGGCATGAAACAGTAACTCAATAAATACTAACTGAATAAAGAAATGGGTAAAATAAAGATTAAAGTGAGGATTTTTCAAGAAAAATTGTATCTTTTTAAAAATGGTATGCAATAATGTGGATTCTCTAAAATGACTAGTAGGAGAGAGAGGAGGGACCAACTCATAAGGAAGCTTTAAAATGTCATTGTTAGTCACACGGGCCTTTGTGAGAGGGTTGGGAGAAGTCTTTGGAATAGAAAATAAATAGAAAAGGAATGTTTTTGGAGTATAAATGATCATTACCTTGTTTCAGGAGCCACAGTTCAACCAGAGGCCAGAGGCCTGGCTGAGTTGTTTGTCTTAAACTTAATATATTTGCTGTACAGTTCTGTTAATGAATAGAATTACATTTGATGTCTTAATTGAGCACTTAAAAATTCAAGATACATGAATTATTTTTCTGAGCTATTTATCAAGCCTGTTTAAACTTACGAGTTTAAAAAATGAAGCAAACTCTTTCCCTGAGATAAGCTTTTACTTCTTTTGCAAGGTAGCTATTTCAGTAATATTTGCTATGGCACTATAATGAAATCTGTCAGGAATTAGAAAGATGAGTACTTTAACTGAAAAATGAGAATGTTTGAGAATTTCTGATAACACTCATGGGTTAGTGTTTCAAATGAAAATAATTAAGTCAACAAAAAGAAATTCTTGGATCAGTCTTGAGGACTTAGTAATACTGATAACGAAATATCACTTGAAAGGAGCTTTTTGTCTTTAAATGAAGATAAATTTAAAGGGTAACTAGGATTTGCTACCTGCAGTACTGATACCTACTAGCACAGAATCCAAGCTAGAGTATAAAAGAAAACTCCCTTTGTAAGTCACTGGGCAATTTTTAAGAACTCATTTTTTGGGGGGAGCAAGAAAAGTAGTCAGACAAATCAGTCCAAGGTGAGGTATCTTTGGAAAATTTAATTTGGACCATATTTCTTCCTCTTTCTGAAAACATCAAATATCCCCATACATTTTGGGTTCCACAGCTTACAAAGGGGCAGTGGGTTTCCCGCAGTTACATACTGTACCCAACTTTCTATAGAAAGATAAAACATTTTCCAACCTTGCTTTTGAGTATTTCCTAAAAAATGCTTTAAAGTTTCCTTACAATAAATGGCAAGTAAAACAAAGTAAGGCTTTTTTTTTTTTTTTCTCCTTTTCCCCTTTTTATGTACTGCATGTTGGAGGAATAAGGAAGGAAGACTAGTTCCATCAGAATACTAGTAATCCTAGTACCCTGGGGATTACTGCTGGATCCTCCCAGGTATACCCCTATTGTTGAGGCCTTGATGCACCCCTGCACTGAGGAACCTGAGAAGGGTAAGTACTAAACAGTCTGTCATAGCTACGTGGGACTGTCACAGCACAGGTGGGACTGGGAGTCGCCCAGTTCTTCTTGGTGCTCACAGGAGTAACAAAGGAACTAGGACCAAACCATAACTAGAGGTCTCCCATGTGGTACTGCAGTACCACACGTTCACTTTTACAGGCCTTACAAATGTACATTTGTAGACTCAATGTATTTACCGGGAAAAAAAAAAAAAAAAAAGAAAAAAATGCCTTTACTAATTTCTGTATCAAATTATTAGAATGAAAATAAAAGCATTTGTCTGATGAAACACACCTTCTATGTTAGATGAAAATAACTCCCTTGCAAGATAAGCTTGGTAATGTGTATTTGTCACTATTATACATTTTTGCTTAGTACACACATTTCTTTAATAGCATCATCTGAACATCTTTGTCAGTTTTCAAACCTGTAGTTTCATTAGCTTAAAAAAAGGATAAGGCAGCCAAATTTAATGAATTTTGGTTGCAGAAAAACATCTCGGGCATTAACTCTTATCTTCAAATGTTAAGAGCACATAATTAAAAGATAAAGTTTCTTCTCTTAACAGGAAACTAAGCAGCTATTGTCATCAAATGTACTTTTACATGTACTTTTAGTAAAGGGCCCCTCATAAATATAAAATTAAATTCTTTTGAGGAATAGGTTTGTGATTTTAGTTATGCAGGATTTACATTTATCCTTTACATTTTGTAGTTAAAAAAAAAAAATGTGTGGTCTTTGCTTATTTTCATGAAGTGATTTCTTCATCTCAGCAGGCTCTCACATACAACCGGCAGGCTAGGTTACTCAGCTTGTTTCTGAAAGGCGAGGCAGTCACATGTCATGTGCTCTTAGAATCCTTGCAAAAATTCCTGTAGCTGGGTGACAATCTCCGTGTCCACTGTTTCCATGAGGGACTGGAAACCTTGTTCTCCTAGCATCTCCTGCTGTGCCTTGAGCTTCTCGTAGATGAACTGCTGCAGAGACACCATATGAACAGGGTCCTTCAGGGCCAGCTGTGGGATACAGAGGGGAGCAAGACTGTGTCAAAAAAGCAAAACAAGTCTCTCCTACCTGCAATTTACAAAAGTTCTTTGTAATCTCTTCTACAGTAACAAAATTGCTTCTGCCTCTCTTCTTACACAGATTCTGTAATAGTCTCATAGTGGAAAATCTGTCAAAGAAAATTTCATTCAATTAGTCTAACTTCAGTTCCCTACGGCCCCCTGAACATGTTTTCTGATTAGCCATTTCTGAAGAGCTGGGGGACTCACTTATTTAAAGCATCAAAGCCTAGTAGAAAGCATTCTAAAAGAAACAGAACATGCTGAAGAACATTGAAATACAATTGTCCAGCATTCTCCTTAGGAAGATAGGGTAGGCCACTGTGGCAACCCAGTAATGCCCTCAGGATCCAGAGAGGAGACAGTGTTTGCCCTACCCTGGATTGCAATACTATTTAAATTCCTGTATATGCTTCTGGCTGAAAAAAAAAAAGGGACTCTTCGTCTCCCACTGTGATATTTGGAAAACAAAAGAAGTATAATTTCATGAAAAATAACCCATAAGTCTACTCCCTAAAGATAATAATGACAAAGGAAAATATTTCGGCTGCTTCTACCCTGTGGCATGCACATACATACATATACATAAAACACAGCTGCACCCAGGCTAAGTGCAATGTGTGATATACCGGATTGAATCCTGGAACTAAGAGTGTTACCAGAGAAACTGGTAAAATCTAAATAAAAGTCTGGAGTTTAGTTAATAATAATGCACCGATGTTGGTTTCTTAGTTTTGATAAATGTACCATGTATATTTGAAAAATGTAGGGCTGGGCCCGGTGGCTCATGCCTGTAATCCCAGCACTTTAGGAGGCTGAGGTGGCCAGATCATAAGGTCAGGAGTTTGAGAACAGCCTGCCAATATGGTGAAACCCCGTCTCTACTAAAAATACAAAAATTTGCCTGGCGTGGTGGTGCATGCCTGTAGTCCCAGCTACTTGGGAGGCTGAGGCAGAAGAATCGCCTGAATCCGGGATGCGGAGGTTGCAGTGAGCTGAGATTGCGCCATTGCACTCCAGCCTGGGCGACAGAGCGAGACTCCGTCTCAAAAAAAAAAAAAAAAAGGAAGAAGAAGAAAGAAAAACGTAACATGTAATGTTAACACTAGGAGAAACTGGGTGAGAGGCACATGAGAACTCTTTGTACTATTTTTGTTACTTTTCTGTAAACCTAAAATTATTCCAAATTAAGAAGATTATTCTAAAAAATGGACTCAGCAATTAGAAAAGTATACCCCTCTGTGGCCATTTGGTATACGGTCAAACCGCTCTACAACTGACATCTCATCTTATGTATTAGCTTATATAAGTGTCTAATAATACAATTTCTAAGCAGCTAGGCCTGTGTTCAATTTTGAGATAAAAGCTGACGTCTCCAAGCTCTGAATGACATTCAAGGTTAGTTTTTCTCAAGTTAATAACTTCATCAGAACTAGAATACACATTGGAAAACTCCTGGTTTTGTTTTCTTTCCATTACTTCCATATGCTCTTGCCTTCTAAGAAAGTATGTGATCATTCAAGAAATATTTCCATTGAAATGGGTAAGATAAAATTAGGAACGTTCAGAGGCTTCAGTTATTAGCAAGAGATAATTACCCAGAATTCCTGACTCTGGGGTAACACCAGATAAATGAAGTGTTAATAGCCAGATTCACTTCAAAAGTCCACATATCGGATTTTAATGAGCAAGTGGCTCAGTATTACTTAATTTTAAAATTATTACTCTAAGACAGAATGGTTCTAGTTGAAGTGCGTATCAGTTCCCTCTGTTGGTAATGATAGCCTTTTGACATGCTTCAACCCATGAAGTAGTCTTCTAAAGTGGTTCAAGATTTTAGTTTCTGTGGGGCTACTTATAAATTTCTTGTTCTTCGAGATTTCTATCCCTTGAAACAAAGTTTTCCATTATATTTCACTACATTAATAAGAAATTTCACCCAGCAAGAATTTAGTGAAGCAAAATCTTTCATTTTCCTTAAGTTATGCGGCATGTCATTATTCACTTTTTAAGCCTATATGCCCAATTATAATTTGCAAAAACTACTTACTGTAAAGTTATTTTGTCAGAGGCCTTTGAACCATGCAACTCCATCTTTTTTTTTTTGAGATGGAGTCTCTCTCTCTCTCTTGCCCAGGCTGGAGTGCAGTGGCGCAATCTCGGCTCACTGCAAGCTCTCCCTCCCAGGTTCACACCATTCCCCTGCCTCAGGAGTAGCTGGGACTACAGGCGCCCACCACCATAGACGGCAAATTTGTTTTTATTTTTATTAGAGATGGGGTTTCACCGTGTTAGCCAGGATGATCTCGATCTCCTGACCTCATGATCTGCCCGCCTAGGCCTCCCAAAGTGCTGGGATTACAGGCGTGAGCCACAGCGCCTGGCCTGCAACTCCATCTTGAATAGGGGCTGGAGAAAATAAGGCGGAGACCTACTGGGCTGCATTCCCAGGACGTTAGACATTCTAAGCCACAGGATGAGACAGGAGTTCAGCACAAGATACGAGACATAAAGACCTAGCTGATAAGACAGGTTGTGGTAAAGAAGCTGACTAAAACTTCCCAAAACCACGATGGCCACAAAAGTGACCTGTGGTCATCTTCACTCCTCATTACATGCTAATTATAATGCATTAGCATGCTAAAAGACAATCCCACCAGCACCATAACAGTTTACAAATGCCATGGCAATGTCCAGAAGTTACCCTACATAGTCTAAAAAGGGGAGGTACTGGCTGGGTGCCGTGGCTCACGCCTGTAATCCCAGCACTTTGGGGGGCTGAAGCAGGCAGATCAACTGAGGTCAGGAGTTCGAGACCAGCCTGACCAACACGGAGAAACCCCGTCTCTACTAAAAATACAAAATTAGCTGGGTGTGGTGGAGCATGCCTGTAATCCCAGCTACTTGGGAGACTGAAGCAGGAGAATTGCTCGAACCCAGGAGGCGGAAGTTGCCTTGAGCCTAGATCATGTCATTGCACTCCAGCCTGGGTAACATGAGCAAAACTCCGTTTTTTCAAAACAAAAAAAAAAAAAAAAAAAAAGAGGGGAGGGGGGGAACCCACAGTTCCAAGAATTGACTACTCCTTCCCCAAAAATCTCATGAACAATCCATCCTTTGTTTAGCATATAATCAATAAATACCTATAAAAGGCCAGGTGGCTCACGCCTGTAATCCCTGCACCTTTGGGAGGCCAAGGCGGGTGGATCACCTGAGATTAGGAGTTTGAGACCGGCCTGGCCCACATGATACAATGAAACCCTGTCTCTACTAAAAAAATACAAAAAATTAGGGGGCCATAGGTGGCGCATGCCTGTAATCCCAGCTACTCGGGAGGTGGAGGCTGCAGTGAGCCGAGATTGTGCCACTGCACTCTAGCCTGGGCAACAACAGCAAAACTCCGTCTAAAAAAAAAAAAAGAAAAAAGAAAGAGAGAGAGAAAGAAAGAGAGAGAGAAAGAAAGAGAGAAGGAGAGAGAAGAAAGAGAGAGAAAGAGAGAAAAAGAAAAGAAAAGAAAAGAAAAGAAAGAAAGAAAGAAAGAAAGAAAGAAAGAAAGAAAGAAAGAAAGAAAGAAAGAGAAAGAAAAAAAGAAAGAAAGAAAGAAAGAAGGAAAGAAAGGGAAAGAAGGAGAGAAAGAAAAGCAAGCAAGCAGCCTTTGGGGCTGCTCTGCCTACGGAGTAGCCATTCTTTATTCCTTTACTTTCTTAATAAGCTTGCTTTCATTTCACTTCACTCTGTGGACTCAACCCGAATTCTTTCTTGCGTGAGATCCAAGAGCCCTCTCTTGGGATCTAGATCAGGACCCCTTTCTGGTAACAATTTCCTACTGAATTTTGCTAAAGTGTTTTCCATCCTAGGAAAATACTAAATAATTGCTAACTTTGAATTTAATTTTTCTCACTTAGAAACAGAATGAAAGAGATCAAATGAAAAAAACTAAAAGGCAGAAATGAAGTCCACAGGCAAGCAGCCCNTTCTGGTAACAATTTCCTACTGAATTTTGCTAAAGTGTTTTCCATCCTAGGAAAATACTAAATAATTGCTAACTTTGAATTTAATTTTTCTCACTTAGAAACAGAACATTTTTTAATAATAATAATATATTCAGGCTTCCTTTCTATGAAACTTGGTAGATGACACATAAATACACTAGGTATATAACAGAACAAAAAATCTTAAAGGAAAATTTTCTACAACAATGTATTTAACCGTGTGGTCTTCAAAATTCCTTAGTTTAATTAAAATATCTTTGGTTTAAAAATTCCCTTCTTTTCTGACTTCTAATTGTTTTGCTGCAGGTAACTGTCAATTTCTGAAATATATCTAAAATAACTCAGTTTCCAAGATCTATTGGATATAAACTCTCCTAACTTTGCGGCTTAATGAAGAGTATGAGTCCGGCAGATACCAATCAGAACCCACTTAATCAATAGGGCGCAGCAATACAAACTCAATCATCAAATTATACCTACTGCGAAACCCAATCTGTCCTTTGAGAAGCTTGGAATACAGTTTCTAAATGATGAGCTTGTAAGTAAAGGAACATTTTACATTGCTATGTCTAGAAACACTGGGACCTTGACTTCATGAGATAAAAATGGCAGTACATACATACATATATACATACATGTCTCAGTAAACAAATTAAAATTCTAATTTAGCAATTACCTTATAATCTAGGTTTCCTGACACAATTATTTTTCTTTCTATTAGTCCTTGACCACTATTACTTGGGCATTCTTACTCTAGTATGACTTTATTGCAATGTGCTTTAAATCTCTGAGAGTAAACGAGAGAAATGCACAACTTAAGCAATCAGACAAAGTAATTATTTCAAGCCTAGATCTGAGCAACAGAACATCTGCTTATTCACGTTTCGCTATGCAATGATCTTCAGAGCAATTAAATGGGAATCAAAATACAATATCCACATTTACTAAACTCCAATCACAAGCAAGGCTTCTGCTAGGTACAGGGTAGGCCATTCACATATATAATTTCATTTAAAACTAATAATAAGAATAAAGGAGGAAAGGGAAGCCTCAGCAATGTCACAACAAATCTTTATACAATAGTTCTTTACTTGGCAGCATAAGGTAATCATTTGGGGAACTTTAAAAAATGCTGATGTCTAAGTCCTACCCCTAGTGATTCTGATTTTAAGTAGTTTCAGGTTCCAGAATATTTAAAAGCTCCACAAGTGATTGTGATATACATCCAAAAATAAGAAACATTGCTACAGAAAAATGTGGGCCAAGAGTTTTGAGGCCTAACCTCTCAAGTAAACACAATAAAACATCTACAGGTATTTCTATATGCATTAACACAAAAGAATACAGACAACAGGCTAAATAAAACACATAACACTTGAAAAAAAACAAAACAAAAACCCTTCAGCTACTAATTATAAGCTCTTTAAACTCAAACCCATTTACCATTACTTACTTGCCAGAAACCTTTGAGGTTTCCTTTCTCTTTCAGTCTCACTGAGGCAATTTTGAGAGAGTTTTACTTTACTGTGTGCATACTAGGAAATGCTGATGACTTTTTTTTTTTTTTTAAATCATTGTTTGACTCCTCCACTGTCCAAAAGTTTAGTGCGCTTCTGATTTTGGTTTTTGTTTCCTGAATTCCAAAGCATTCCTCAAATCACAGGGTAAATAAGATTCTAATTTGTAAAGGACGTTCATTTAGCCTGCTTTTCCTAACTAGTTATTGCTAGCATATAACAGCAACATACATTTATATATAATTATCACTTATTAAATTCTCTTCATAGTTGATCTGTTGATCTTCTTGGACTTTTCTGGCTTAAATTACTGACAGAGACAGGGGGCAGCCAAGGCCCCACTCTCCTTCCTGCCGAAACCTCGCCTTCAAGCCTAAAACAGCCTGAAGGCTGAAAAACAGGACTGCAGGCCTGGGAGAATCTCCAACCGGCCTGTCCCCTGGGAGGACAGGGTGGAGTCTTGGGAAATTCATGCCCTATTTGCAGGGGGAGGAGCCTGGCCTGTCCTGTTCCTGTGTGGTAGGTACCCTGGGATTCAATCTGTGAGATGGGGGCCTGTTAACAGGTACCCCTGTTACTTTGCTGAGTTTTTTTCCATTTTGCCCAATAAATTCTGTTCCCCCTCGCCCTTCAAAGTGTCTGCGAGCCTAATCCTTCCTGGTCGTGTGACAAGAACTTGGTTTTTAATACAGTATTATCATTACAATGACTTCTGAATTTCGTCTCTTCTTTGCCAATACTTAAAACTTACATCCACTCCCTTCTCATCGCATCGGATAGAAACTCCGTGTAACAGACTATTGTATCATCATCATCAAACTCTTTTACTCTTCTTCCTAGGCCACACAGACCACATTTCCCAGCCAATGGAATGTGAGCAGAAATGATAAGTGCCATATTCAACCTAACTCTTAAACCACTCCTACTCATTCTTTGTCACAGTTTTCCAGCTAGACAGAGCCATGTGTTAAAGCCACGCATTTCAATAAGTCTGGATTGCAAACCAAAAATAAAATTCTAAGCCCCGCCCCCCCACCCC
>NW_016803686.1:596172-604652 GCF_001698545.2 Rhinopithecus bieti | reverse complement strand
CTGGAGGCTTCATCTGCATGATAAAACTTTGGTATCCACAACCCAGACATTTCCTTTCTATTGACCCCAGATCTTTAGAAAAACTCAACCGTCAACCAGAAAAATTTAAATCTACCAATAATCTGGAAGCCTCCTGCCTCCACATTTTGTCCCACCTTTCTGGACCAAACCAAACCAATCTATTTCTTTCTTTTTTTTTTAGACAGAGTCTTGCTCTGTTGTCCAGGCTGGAGTGCAGTGGCGCAATCTCGGCTCTCTGCAAGCTCCGCCTCCCAGGTTCACACCATTCTCCTGCCTCGCCTCCCAAGTAGCTGGCGCTACAGGCACCTGCCACCACACCCGGCTAATTTTTTGTATTTTTAAGAAAGACAGGGTTTCACTGTGTTAGCCAGGATGGTCTTGATCTCCTGACCTCATGACCCGCCCTCCTCTGCCTCCCAAAGTGCTGGGATTACAGGCGTGAGCCACCTTGCCCAGCCCTGTATTTCTTAAATGTATTTGATTGAAGTCTCACGTCTCCCTAAAATGTATAAAACCAAGATGTACCCCAACCACCTTGGGCACATGTTCTCAGATCTCCTGAGGGCTGTGTCACAGGCCATGGTAACTCATATTTGGCTCAGAATAAATCTCTTTAAATATTTTACAGAGTATGACTCTTTGTTGACAGGATCATCCCTCAAAGACTGCGGATTTCAAGACCCACTCCTGCTCCTCCCTCTCTTGTGTTTTTCCTGGGCAATAAACTATTACTTTGAGATTCCAGAGGTCTGTTACAGAAGATAGCATTTCCTGGCATTTAGAATATTCACTATCCAGTGGTATGTTTGTGCACAGTTTCAAATAGATATTTTAGCATGGTAAAAACGTAATATTCTATTCCTATTTCAGTAAGAAATTTTACCAGGAATAAATGCTAAATTTAATGTTAGATTAAATTTGCTGATAGTAATTTACATTTCTGTATCTATTTTTATTTTAAAAAGTCATCTATACTTTTCTGTTTTATCCTTTTTTCTAGGTTCTAGAATAGCTGAACTAGCATAGAATGATCTATTCCTTAAAACCGGATACAAAGGAAAGTAAGGGAGGGAGGGAGGGAAGAACAAAAAAAGAAAAAGGGTGGAAAGACAAGCTGTTGCTAAAAGAATGTCATTATAGTACTTTTTCATTTTACAAACAGGGTCTCGCTCTGTCTCCCAGGCTGGAGTGTAGTGGTGCGATCTCGGCTCACTACAGCTTCTGCCTCCTGGGTTCAAGCAATTCTTCTGCCTCAGCCATTCAAGGGGCTGGGATTACAGGCATGCAATACCATACCTGGCCAATTTTTGCATTTTTTGTAGAACCAGGGTTTCACCATTTTGGCCAGGCTGGTCTTGAACTCCTGACCTCAAGTGATCCACCTGTCTGTCTTGGCCTCCCAAAATGCTGCCATTACAGGCATGAGCCACCCAGCCCGGCCTGTCATTAGTAATATTAAATGAATTAAACTACATTAAAAAAAAGACTGATAGTACATTCTGTTAAAACCACTTGCAATGAGCAAGCAAGAAACATTTGAGAGGAGGGACTTTTGGGGGCAAGAAAGCAATTAAAAACACTTCTTCCATGGTTATAAATCTATTTCTATCTGGTCCTAAGTGATTTTCTTTTGCAAAATTAATATGGGGAAAATTGTTCTGAAAATATTTTCCATTGATTAGCCTACACTCGCATGTATAATACCTGAAGCCATACTATATGCCTTCTTATCCCTAATATTTTATGTTTATTCTTCTACCCCTTGATTAAATTGGCCAGGTTTATCTACTATGTGGGTATTTTAAAAAGAAAAACAGGCAAACAATACTTATTCATCAATTTTAGTACTTTTCTGCCAATTTTAAAATTATTGTCTTCTATTTTCAAAGGCTGATTTTTTCTAATGTCTTCTATTTTTCCTTTTTTTCACATCTTGACATCAGTAGAGTTCATTTATTTTCATTTTTTCTTGTATGATAATAAAATTACTTAAGGCTAGGAATAACTGTGTTCACACGTTTTTATGTGTAACAATCTCAAAGCTGTATATCATCTACTTCAAAATTTCAAGCTTCCCCTTTAAAATACTGTTTAAAAAACTTTATGAAACCAATATTTCTCTCAACCTTCGTGTAATATCTGGTTTTACTTTCAGTGGTCAGATAATTTAACCTGTACTATTTCTACTCTGAGAAATTAGGGATTTTCTTTGTCAGCCTAGAATGTGCTCAGTTTTTGTAAATGTTTCACGAATATTTCTATATATTAAGTTTCCTGATATTATTCAGATCTGTCACTATACACATACTAGATCATCTTAAGTTCAACTAAACATAGGCTCACAAGACTACCATACGCTATGCTTAGCATCAGTTTATACAGAAGGCTGTGGGGAAGACTTGCTATCACAAAAAATGAAAATGTGTAGGAAAATAAGATAAATTTTGTACCAATAAAAATGTTATAATCTTACATGTATTTTCAGAATCCTATAAAAGTATGTTGCTTTTTGAGATAATTTCTTACATGTTTTATAAAAGCATTTCTACTTGTAAGTCAATTTTGGCAGTGCAATTTAGGACTATATTCAATTTCTAGCGACGGGGTGATCTCTTTACATTAAAAAAAATCAACTTTAATATATAACTAAATTAAATAATAGGGAACTGTTTTCTTTCCATTCTTCTTATTGTCATTAAAGTAAAATGACTACATAATAAAGTGTAACAGAATATTTAGGGGTGTGCTATGCACATCAATGTTACGAAATTAGAAAATAACAGACTGCTGGAGATCTAAAAGTGCCACTATCCAGCAATGCCTTTAGTTCTATTACTTCCCTCTCAGAAATATAATTAATATTCCTGTTTGTCCACTATGGGAGAGAATATACTATAAAACCAAACATGTGAATTAATACATTGTTCCTATTACATGTGGACACCAGGTGATTCAGAGAATGGAAAGAAGATAAACTGTGGAGGAAAAATCAGATGAGATTTCTATTTGAAATCTAAATGTCATGGACATGCTGAGTTTTCTGAATATCATTTATTTCCGTCTACACTTTTATTACAGGGACTGAGAAATCTGAACAAGTATGAACATCTATAGGACACAGCTGCTCCCTTATAGCTCCTTATTGTTCCAATTGCCTTTGTGGTTCCAAGAAGCAAGATCACTGAGCAAATCTTAGGAGAATCTCAAGTCTCTTGGTAAAAATACTCAACAAGGTCAAGCTATCAGGTAAAGGACTGAAAAGTGCAGGTGCTATAAAGAGGAAATGTTGAATGAGAACCTTTAAAGGCAAGAAAGTTTAATAATGGGTCAGTGTCCTCAATCTCTTTCAAAAATTTGATTTCATCAAATGGTATATCAATAATTTATAAAAATGATAAAATGTGATGGAGATGAATAAGGGGCTAAAAACTTTCCATCTTGACCATCTGGTGACAGAGCAAAATTGTTTAACAAACCAAGTTTGGCTATGAGGCTAATTTTCTAAAGCAGATCCTGTTCTGTCACTGATTTTTTTTTTTTTTTTTTTTTTTGAGTCAGAGTCTCACCCTGTGGCCCGGGCTGGAGTGCAGTGGCGCAACGTTGGCTCACTGCAACCTCTGCCTCCCAGGTTCAAGCGATTCTCGTGCCTCAGCCTCCTGAGTAGCAGGGACTACAGGGGCATGGCACACGGTCAGCTGATTTTTGTATTTTTAGTATAGATGGGGTCACGCCATGTTAGCCAAGCTGGTCTCAAGTGATCCACCCGCCTCAGCCTCCCAAAGTGCTGAGATTACAGGTGTGAGCCACTGTACCCAGCCATCTCACTGGTTTTTATTATCACAGATCAGATGTATACATATTTCTAAAAGTTATTTGTTTATATTTTGATTTACTGAGGAATTTTCAGAAACAGTAGAAAACTTTTGGCAAGAAAATATTTGAGATTGTGCTTAGCCACATCTAAGAAAACTTCCTGGAATTTTCCTACTACAGGATCTCAACTTTCTCCTCCTGCCCACCCCGCCCATCAACATTTGGCTACCTACAGATTAACTGCTTCCACTCAGTGAATAATGATGCCGTTAAATAGATAGGTCCACATAGCCAGTTAGCTGTCCTTGGGCCTCAGTAACAGAAATATGTTCTCTCTGTTTTCTGTTCTGGCTCCTCCTCCTCTCTGTTCTGCACCACTGCCACCCTCTTCCCTCCTCCCCACTTCCCCTTCCACCCGTCTTCCACTTTTAATGACCTGTCATGACACATGTACCTATCAAGATAATCCAAATGTACCTATCTTTGATCAGCAAATTCCATTTTGTCACGTCTTAAATAACCAGAATGGAGTCACTTGTGCTAGATGCCACGTAATCAAACTAAATTTCAAAACAGACCAGTTTTCTAAAAATGAGATTCACAGTAACCAATCGAAAGAGGCCCAGTAAACCTGAGATAGCATGATAAGGAAGCACCCTTTCCCTTAGCCCATCCAAGGAAAGTAACCAAATGTTAACCAATCCACTTTTTGTACTATGCTGTTTACTTGTTCCTGCTCAAGTTCCCTTACAAAAACCAACTCTTCCACCACCTCCTCAGAGCTCCTATCTGTTTTGCAGACTGGATGCTGCCTGATTCATGAATCACTAATAAAAACTAATTAAATCTTTGAAACTCACTTTGTTGAAATTTTGTTCTTTGATACATGAAATATATTCACAGGTTCCAGGGATTAGGACATGCACATCCTTGGGGGATGAGAGAGATTATTCTGCCTGCTACACTTATGGCATACAAGGCCCTCTATAAGCCATTTGCTATTTTAGCACGTGGTATGCACCTAATAAATACTTCTTGAATGGCACTCCTACAACTACCCACTGCTCAGTGAAACAAGATAATTATACTTGCAAAATCTAAACTCAAACAAAATTACACCAACAAAACATGAGTGGCTTAAATTCAGGGTTTCTCAAACGTGGCACCATCAAACATTGGGTAGACAATTCTTTTTAATAGGGGGGCGTTGTTCTGATACAGACAGGAAACGGAAATACTGGGTAGAAGAGGGCGGTTCCCCAGCAAAGGCCCGCACCCTCAAGCCTGGAAACCTGGCGCCCTAAATGGGAACAGGCACTCCTGTTTTCATGCCCAAAAGTTTCCGTATGGCCCACTACACCTGCTATCCTGTACCTATATAAACCCCAATCCACCTGTCCTGCCCAGGGCGGAAAACCACTTAAAGGCATTGTTAAGCCACAAACAATTAGCATGAGCGATCTGTGTCTTAAGGGTGTGTTCCTACTGCAGTGAACCAAGCCCAACCTATTCCTTTAATTCGGCCCCTCCCTTCGTTTCCCATAAGGGATACTATTCGTTAATTTAATATCTATAGAAACAATGCTAATGACTGGTTTGCTGTTAATAAATATGTGGGTAAATCTCTGTTCGGAGTTCTCAGCTCTGAAGGCTGTGAGACCCCTGATTTCCCACTTCACACCTCTCTATTTCTGTGTGTGTGTCTTTAATTCCTCTAGTGCCACTGGGTTAGGGTCTCCCCAACTGAGCTGGTCTCAGCAAGTGGCGTCCATTCGTGGGGGCTTGAATCCAGGTGGAAGGTGTTTGGACGAACGGAGGCAAGATGGCGCACTTCCGGGTTCTTCATCACCAACTTTTCCTGTGCACGCGAAAATGCAGCTGGCACCCGGGAAAGGTGCAGACCAACCGGGCATGCGCCAGGTGACGTCAATCCAAAGAGACCAAGATTTACCTGGTCGCACCTGCGGAGCGCCCCCCAACACGCCCGTGCCCCGCCTATTGCCCTCCCACTCCTAGAAAAGCCGCTCCCGGCCAGCGCGCTGCGTGGACTTCCCAGCCCCCAGTCGGGACTGTATCAGGAACTCTGCCCGAGAGCTCCACCGGGTGACTCTCTTGGCCTCCTTTGCTGGAGGCCGACAGACCTCACCCCCACACCTTCTTCCTTGAAGCTGGGTGACCAAAAAATAAATTTGCAGTTTTGCTCCTACCCTTCCCTGCTCGCTGGTTCTTTTGTGCCCGCTCTGGTGGTCTTAGAAAAACAAATCAGAAGGGTCGCCAAGTGATGGCTGTAATGGAAAACTAGCTAGAGGACACCCCAGTACTCTCAAAGCAAACCCCGTGGTGAGTAAGAAGGGTAGCCTGGAAGCATCAGGGTAACAATGGGACAGGTTTGGGGTCTGGTTCATTCCAGCCTTGGAACTTTTTCACACTGATAATGAGGAGGAACAAGAGTATAGCAAAGTAACAGAAGAGGTTACAGAGCAAGTTTATTTGCCAACTAAAGCTAAAGTGGCAAGGGAAGGAGAGGTTCATCCCTACACTTCTGCAACCCCTCCTCATTATTCTGAAGAAAATGACCCCCTAAATCTTTCTTTTCTGGAGGACACTTGGCGAAAAGTAGTTGTCCCAGTGACTGCTCGAGCAGCGCCTTGAGTGACCGCTCTTACTTCTATTCAGGTAGGAATTCAGCAAGCTAGACAAGAAGGTGATTTAGAGGCTTGGCAGTTTCCTGTTAGAATACACCCCCCACAGATCAAGAGGGAAGTATTATAGCTACATTTGAGTCTTTTCCTTTTAAATTACTCAAATAATTAAAACAAGCAATAAATCAGTATGGACCAGGTTCTCCTTTTGTAATGGGACTGTTAAAAGAATGTTATTGTTTCCAGTCGGATGATTCCTACTGACTGGGATGTTCTTACTCGAGCTTGTCTAACTCCTGCTTGGTTCTTACAGTTTAAAACTTGGCGGGCAGACGAAGCTTCCATTCAGGCTGTTTGCAATGCCCAGGCCCAACCTCAAATTAATACAACTGCAGACCAACTTTTGGGGGTTAGTGGCTAGACTGGTTTAGATGCACAACTGGTCATGCAGGATGATGCCATAGAACAGCTTAGAGGAGTGTGCATTAGAGTTTGGGGAAAAAATCACTTCAGGTGGACAACAATACCCTTCCTTCAGTGCTATAAAACAGGGACCCAGAGAACCATATGTTGATTTTACAGCTCAGTTACAGGAGTCTCTTAAGATTATTGCAGATTCGGCTGCTCAGGATATAGTGTTGCAGTTATTAGCTTTCAACAATGCTAATCCCGATTGCCAGGCTGCTCTGCGACCTATTAGAGGGAAAACACATTTAGTTGATTATATCAAGGCCTGTGATGGTATCGAGGTAATCTGCATAAAGCTACCTTGTTGGCACAGGCAATGGCAGGACTGAGAGTGGATAACGGAAATACTCAATTTCCTGGAGCTTGTTTTAATTGTGGGGAGCATGGTCATACTAAAAGAGAAGGTAGAAAAAATCAGTGAGTCAGGCTGCCAGATAGGGGAAAAAAGAAAACTGTTGAGCCTGAAATATGTCCAAAATGTAAAAAAGGAAAACACTAGGCTAGTCAGTGTCACTCTAAGTTTGATAAAGAAGGGAACCCGATTTCGGGAAACACCATGAGGGGCCCGTCCCGGGCCCCGTTCTAAACCGGGGCATTTCTAGCTCAGGCCATTCCCTCACCCCTGTACAATGTCTGTCCCCCGCCACAGCCAGTAGTGCTACAGTAGATTTATGCTGCACAAAAGCTGTGGGCCTTCTGCCTGGTGAACCCCTGCAAAACGTACCAACAGGAATCTGTGGACCCTTGCCAGCAGGGACAATAGGATTACTTTTAGGAAAGTCTAGTTTAAGTTTAAAAGGCGTACAAATACATTCAGGAGTCATTGATTCAGCTTATAATGGGGAAATTCAAATTGTTCTATCTACTTCTGTTCCTTGAATAGTAGAGCCAGGAGAGTGCATAGCACAGCTACTGATACTGCCATATGTGCGAATGGGAAAAAGTGAAATTAAATGAACAGGAGGATTTGGAAGCACAAATAAACAAGGCAAAGCAGCTTACTGGGTAAATCAAATTACTGATAAGCATCCTACCTGTGAAATAACTATTCAAAGAAAGAAATTTAAAGGTTTGGCAGATACACGGGCAGACATTCCAATCATTTCTCTACAGCACTGGCCGTACACGTGGCCAATTCAACCTGCTCAATATAACGTGGTTGGAGTTGGTAAAGCCAATGAAGTATATCAAAGTAGTTACATTCTGCATTGTGAAGGGCCTGATGGACAACCTGGGACTATTCAACCAATTATAACTTCTGTACCTATAAATTTATGGGGAAGAGATTTATTACAACAATGGGGAGCACAAGTTCTAATTCCAGAAAAATTATATAGCCCTCAAAGTCAATATATGATATATGAAATGAGTATGTCCCTGGTATGGGACTAGAAAAAAAACTGCAAGGTTTGAAAGAACCACTTCAAGTGGAAAAACCAAGTTCCCACCAAAGACTAGGAAAAAATTTTTGATGGCGGCCATTGTTAAGCCTCCAGAACCTATACCTATAAAATGTTTAACAGATAAGCCAATTTG
>NW_016803686.1:584368-596064 GCF_001698545.2 Rhinopithecus bieti | reverse complement strand
TTCAAGTGGAAAACCAAGTTCCCACCAAAGACTAGGAAAAAATTTTGATGGCGGCCATTGTTAAGCCTCCAGAACCTATACCTTTAAAATGGTTAACAGATAAGCCAATTTGGATAGAACAACGGCCACTAAGTAAAGAAAACTGGAGGCTTTAGAGAAATTAGTTGCTGAACGATTAGAAAATGGGCACATAGTTCCAACATTTTCTCCTTGGAATTCTCCAGCTTTCATAATTAACAAAACATCAGGTAAATGGAGAATGTTAACTGACTTAAGAGCCATCAATTCAGATATACAACCTATGGGAGCTTTACAGCCAGGATTGCCTTCTCCTGCTACAATTCCAAAAAAATGGTCTTTAATAGTCATAGATTTAAAAGACTGTTTCTTTACTATCCCTTTAGCTGAGCAAGACTGTGAACGGTTTGCATTTACAATTACTGCAGTAAACAACCTGCAGCCTGCTAAGCGTTATCACTGGAAAGTGTTGCCACAGGGCATGTTGAACAGCCCTACCATTTGCCAGATGTGTGTGGGGCAAGCAATTGAACCTACTCGTAAAAAATTTTCAGTGTTACATTATTCACTATATGGATGATATACTTTGTGCTGCCCCCACTCGAGAAATATTACTCCAATGTTATGATTGTTTGGGTGAGGGAGAAAGGACAAGATGGAGGAAGGTGAACAAGAAGGCACCATCCATGTTGCTTCCGGGTTCTTCCTCATCAACTTTCCTGCGCGTGGGAAAATGCAGCCCGCGCCCGGGAAGATGCAGATCAACCGAGCATGCGCCAGGTGACGTCAATCCGAAGAGATCGAAACTTACCCGGCCATGCCTTTGGAGACGCCCCTATCACGCCCTTATCCTGCTCACTGCCCTCCCCCTTCCAGTACCAATGCATAAAAGTCCGCTGCCGGCAGGAGCCGGCGTGACTTCTTTGGCCCCCGAATTCGTGGACCGGAGAACCTCACCCGAGAGCGCCAGTGCGACTTCCCTGGCCCCCCACACCTGAGGACCAGAGAACCTCTCCTGAGAGTGTGTGCATATTTGCAATAAAGGGCTGCCGCTTTCTTATGTACTTTGGCCTCATGTTTAATTACTTAGCTCTCCTAAATTAAGTTACATTAAATTAAATTAAGACAATGATCACTTGTAAAATTCAATTTCTTGTGCTGGTTTAATGATAGCTCCTGACAAAATTCAGACTACTACTCCTTACTCCTACTTGGGGACCTTAGCAAATGACACTATTGTGCCACAGAAAGTAAACACACGTAGGGATAAATTAAAAATATTAAATTATTTTCAAAAATTACTGGGGGATATTCACTGGATATGACCTGCTTTAGGCATTTCTACCTATGCCATGAGTAATCTGTTTTCTATCCTTAGAAGAAATCCTAGTCTCACTAGCCCTAGGCAATTAACAAAACAGGCTGAGGCAGAGTTACAACTGATTGAAAAGCAAGTCCATAAAGCTCAGATAAATAGATCCAGAGAAGACTCTAGATTTGCTAATTTTTTCAACTCAGCATTCACCTACTGGTGTTACTGTCCAAGAACAGGACTTAGTAGAGTGGCTTTTTCTTCCACATACTAATTCACATATTTAGATCAAATCGCTACTATGACAGGGATTGGGAGAACTCGCATTGTTAAATTACATGGATATGATCCTGGAAATATTATTGTCCCTCTCACGAAGGCAAAAATACAGCAAGCCTTCATAAACAGTCTTACTGGGCAAACCCATTTAGCTGATTTTGTGGGTATTCTCAATAATCATTTTCCTAAAACGAACCTGTTTCAGTTTTTGAAATTAACTAACTGGATTCTCCCTAAAATAACTAAATTTAAACCAACTGAAGATGTTGAGAATGTTTTTACAGACGGGTCTAGTAATGGTAAAGCTTCTTATTTGGGCTCAAAAAGTAAAGTTTTCCCGACACCCTACACTTCAGCTCAAAAAATGGAGCTTGTAGCTGTAATTGACGTATTGACTGCTTTTGATATGCCTATTAATGTGATTTCTGATTCTTCATACGTGGTTCACTCCACACAGTTAATTGAAAATGCTCAGTTATGATTTCATACACAAGATCAATTGATGACAAAAACAAAAAAGGAGGAGAAATAGGGATTACTGGGCAGCCCATACACAATTGAATCTAGCATTATTTGGTGAAAAGATCCAATAACAAAAAGTTAAGAANCATGCACATCTGGTCATGCAGGATGATACCATAGAACAGTTTAGCAGAGTGTACATTAGCGCTTGGGAAAAAAATCACTTCAGATAGGGAACAATACCCTTCCTTTAGTGCTATAAAACAGGGACCAAGAGAACCATATGTTGATTTTATAGCTCGGTTACAGGAACTTCTTAAAAAGATGATTGTAGATTCGGCTGCTCAGGATATAGTGCAGTTACTAGCCTTCGACAATGCTAATCCCGATTGCCAGACTGCTCTGTGACCTATCAGAGGGAAAGTACATTTAGTTGATTATATCAAGGCCTGTGATGGTATCAGAGGTAACCTGCAGAAAACTACTCTGCTAGCACAGGCAATGGTAGGACTAAGAGTGGATAAAGGAAATACTCCATTTCCTGGAGCTTGTTTTAACTGTGGGAAGCATGGTCATACTAAAAAAGAATGTAGAAAAAATCAGTGAGTCAGGCCGCCAAATAGGGGAAAAAAGAAAACTGCTGATCTTGACATATATCCAAAATGTAAAAAAGGAAAATATTGGGCTGACCAATGTCACTCTAAGTTTGATAAAGATGAGAACCTGATTTCAGGAAATGCCATGAGGGGCCTATCCCGGGCACCATTCTAAACTGGGGCATTTCCAGCTCAGGCCATTCCCTCACCCCTGTACAATGTCTGTCCCCCGCCACAGCTGGTAGTAATGCAGTAGATTTATGCTGCACAAAAGCTGTGAGCCTTCTGCCTGGGGAACCCCCGCAAAAGGTCCCAACAGGAATCTGTGGACCCTTGCCAACAAGGACAATAGGATTACTTTTAGGAAGATCAAGTTTAAGTTTAAAAGGTGTACAAATACATAAAGGAATCATTGATCAGATTACAATGGGGGAATTTCAGATCGTTATATATACTTCTGTTCCCTGGAAAGCAGAGCCAGGGGAGCACATAGCACAGCTCCTGAAGTGCCTTTTGTGGGAATGGGAAAAAGTGAAATTAAACAAACAGAAGGATTTGGATGCAAAAATAAACAAGCAAAGCAACTTTTTGGGTAAATCGAATTACTGATAGATGTACTACCCGTGAAATAACTATTCAGGGAAAGAGACTTAAAGATTTGGTAGATACAGGAGTGGACATTTCATTCATTTCTCTACAGCACTGGCCATCCGCATGACCAATTCAACCTGCTCAGTTTAACACAGTTGGAGTTGGTAAAGCCGCTAAAGTGTATCAGAGTAGTTATAATTTGCATTGTGAAGGGCCCATTGGACAACCTGGGACTATTCAACCAATTATAACTTCTGTACCTATAAATTTATAGGGAAGAGATTTATTACAACAATGGGGAGCACAAGTTCTAATTCCAGAACAATTATATAGCCCTCGAAGTCAACATACAATGCATGAAATGGGGTATGTCCCTGGTATAGGACTAGAAAAAAAAATTTGCAAGGTTTGAAAAAACCGCTTCAAGTGGAAAGAAAAAGTTCCTGCCAAAGATTAGGATATCATTTTTGATGGCAGCCATTGTTAAGCCTCCAGAACCTATACCCTTAAAATGGTTAACAGATAAGCCAATTTGGATAGAATAATGGCCGCTAAGTAAAGAGAAACTGGAGACTTTAGAGAAATTAGTTACTAAACAATTAGAAAATGGGCACATAGCTCCAACATTTTCTCCTTGGAATTCTCCAGTTTTTGTAATTAAGAAAAAATCAGGTAAATGGAGAATGTTAACTGACTTAAGAGTCAGCAATTCAGTTATACAATCTATGGGAGCATTACTGCCAGAATTGCCTTCTCCTGCTATAATTAAAAAAAAAAAAATGGCCTTTAATAGTCATAGATTTAAAAGACTGTTTCTTTACTATCCCTTTAGCTGAGCAAGACTGTGAATGGTTTGCATTTACAATTCCTGTGGTAAACAACCTGAAGCCTGCTAAACATTTTCATTGTTTTACCTATGGGTCTAGTAATAGTAAAGCTTCTTATTCTGGCTCAAAAAGTAAAGTTTTCCAGATGCCCTATACTTCAGCTCAAAAAGTGGAGCTTGTAACTGTAATTAAGGTATTGACTGCTTTTGATACGCCTATTCATGTGATTTCTGATTCTTCATACGTAGTTCATTCCACACAGTTAATTGAAAATGCTCAGTTACGATTTCATGAGTTATGCCAAGGAAGAGACTCCGGGAGGATCCCGAGGAACCCCCATATGCGGCCATGTCGACACTGACGCTGAAGAGGACCACAACTGTCACGAGCAACACCCGTCGAACACAGCCACGCACCTGGGGACAGATCAAGAAGCTGCCACAGATGGCGGAAGAAAACCTGAGGAAAGCAGGACAACCAATCACAATGAGTAATTTAATGGTAGCTATGATAGCGGTTATCACCACTGCTGTGAGTATTCCTTCAACAAGGGCTGACACAGAGAACAGTTATACTTATTGGGTATATTTATCAATCTTGACTGGCAATAATGCCTGGATGCAGTCACTCTATGACACAGTAACACATGCTTTCTGATCTCAGTATTTACCATAATAAATCCGCTCCTATAATTGAGACATACCGCCCTCAAAAACCTATTTGTAAACAGGATTGGACCCAGTTAGAAAAAATGAATGTACTTGTTTAGGAAGATTGCATTGCAGAACAGGCAAAGGTGCTGTACAACGATTCCTATGGAATCATTATTAATTGGTCCCCTAAGGGGATGTTTAGCTTGAATTGCACCTCTCAGTCTGCGTGCCAGGGTCACACTACCTTCAGATGATCTGAACAAAATGGTCAGATGGTAGAAATGATAAGAAGTATGGCAAAAGTTTCTGTTACTTGGAACCATGATGGTTTAGTGGCACCTCAACCTCAAATGATATGGACCGCTCTAGGAGCTTAACAGAAGGATTTGTAGAAACTATTAAATGCTCTTAATAAGATCAAAATTTGGGAAAGAATAAAAAAGCATCTAGAAGGACACTCTACAAACTTGTTTTTGAATACAGCAAAATTTAAAAAACAAACAAATATTTAAAGCATCCCAGGCACACTTGACCTTAATGCCAGGCACTGAGTGCTTAAAGGAGCTGCAGACAAATTAGCAGCTAGTAACTCATTAAAATGGATAAAACACCTGGAAGCTCTGTGCTTTCAACAACAATCATGCTTTTAATCTATGTTGTTTGTCTTTGTATAGTTTGCAGATGTGGATCCCGACTCCCGCAAGAAGTAGCTCACACCAAAGCTGCCCTTTTATCTCTTTGCAAATCAAAGAAGGGAGACATGTTGGGAGCAAGCCCCCCAAAGTCTGGCCATAAACTGGTCCCAAGACTGGCCATAAATAAAATCTCTGCAGCACTGTAACATGTCCATAATGGCCCTAACGCCCAAGCTGGAAGGTTGGGGGTTTACGGGATTGAGGGCAAGGAACACCTGGCCCGCCCAGGGTGGAAAACTGCTTAAAGGCATTGTTAAGTCACAATTAGCATGATCGATCTGTGTCTTAAGGGCGTGTTCCTGCTGCAGTGAACCAAGCCCAACCTATTCCTTTAATTCGGCCCATCCCTTCGTTTCCCACAAGGGATACTTTTAGTTAATTTAATATCTATAGAAACTATGCTAATGACTGGTTTGCTGTTAATAAATACGTGGGTAAATCTCTGTTGGGGCTCTCAGCTCTGAAGGCTGTGAGACCCCTGATTTCCCACTTCACACCTCTCTTTCTGTGTATGTGTCTTTAATTCCTCTAGCGCCACTGGGTTAGGGTCTCCCAGACCAAGCTGGTCTCGGCACATACCCTTTCCAGCTCCCTGTACATCTAAGAGCCACCTCCACCACTCAATAAAACCCCCACATTCACCATCTTCAAGTCTGTGTGTGAGCTGATTCTTCCTGGATGCCAGACAAGGACCTGGGTACTAAGAGGGCACTGAGCTGGTTAACGCTCAAGCTGCCTGCAGACAGCAAAGCTAAAAGTGGACTGTAACACACACACACACTTGGGTTTTGGGAGTTGCAGGCTACCACCCCTGGATGTTGTCATAGGGTCAGAGCCCAGGGGTACTTGCCCTGGCTCCTGCACCTACTTGTCTGCATGCTCCCCCTCCCGCAAGGGGTTTGAGCACTTGTGGATGAGTCACACCTCTGTTGCATATCCTGTTGAGGGGCGTCAGCAAACTCTCCCATTTCAGTTCTAAGTATTGCAGAACTTTAGCAACAGCCTTGGCTCCCACTCATTACTGCCAGTAGCACTTCCCTGTCCTGTAATGACAATGCTGGCAGGGAGGGGCAAGGAGCAGGGCAATAGAGTACCCAGTTGAGAACCACTATTAAACAAAGATCCTTCCTCTTCTTTGTTTGTATGTAAAAGTTACCTCAACTTAATTCACACAATGACACAAAGCCATTTTGAAGTAAGGTTAAGAAACTCATCAGGTTTCTTCCAGCGCAGTAAGACAGTTGTGGGGATGAAATCAACTCTTGTTAAGTTCAAAGGAAGTCATAAATAACATCTGAATAGTTTATATAACAAAAGCTTTCCTTTTCTATGTGTTTTATTTTAAAGTACTTTATTCCAAGGGGACATCTCCAGAAAATCAGATGATTTATTAATATGATGTTCACACACAATGCACGTGTGAAAAAATAAAGATAAAACTGCACAACTGTTTTAAAGTCTGTCATAGGTAATTTCACCTTGCAAGGTTTCCTGTAAAAATTAAAGTGGCTAGGATATATACAGGGAAGACTTGAAGGCTCAGGGTGACACAGGCCCTTCTTTTTTTTTTTTTTTGAGATGGAGTCTTGCTCTTTCACCCAGGCTGGAGTGCAGTGGCACACTCTCAGCTCACTGCAAGCTCTGCTTCCCATCCTGGGTTCACACCATTCTCCTGCCTCAGCCTCCTGAGTAGCTGGGACTGCAGGTGCCCGCCACCATGCCTGGTTAATTTTTTGTATTTTTAGTAGAGATGGGGTTTCACCGTGTTAGCCAGGATGGTCTGATCTACTGACCTCGTGATCTGCCCGCCTTGGCCTCCTAAAGTGCTGAGATTACAGGTGTGAGCCACCGCGCCCAGCCTGGAATTATCTTAAGGGTCACTGTTTCATGAGTTCAGTAGTTAATGCCGGCTGTCAACTGGGACCTCAGCTGCGGAAAATGAGGCCTACTTCTTATGGATTTATGGGCTTCTTTATAGTATGGTGGCTGCTTTCCAAGTACAAGTGTCCCTAGAGAACCAGGTGGAAGCTGTATCTTATAATCGAGACTTGGGAAGTCATAAACCATCAGCAAATTTGCCCAGTTTCAAAGGGAAGGAATATAGACCCAACCTGCCAATGAGGAAGAATGTCAAAATCACATTTTACAGAAGAGCATGTGTGCCAGGCATTGTAGCTCATACCTGTAATCCCAGTGTACTTGAGCTCAGGAGTTCAAGACCAGCCTGGGCAACACGGCAAAAGCTCTTCTCTACAAAAAATATGAAAATTAGCCAGGCATGATGGTGTGCACTTGTAGTCCCTGCTACTTGGAGGGCTGAGGTGGGAGGAAGCTTGGGCCCATTAGATAGAGGTTGCAGTGAACCAGATCACACCACTGCACTCCAGACTGGGTGAGAAAATGAGATCCTGCCTCAAAAAAAAAAAAAAAGGAGCATGTGGAATAGGAGATATTATTATGGCTATTCTTGGGAAATAAAATCTACCATGGGACTCTTATTCAGAAGCAGATAATCAAACAAAATGTCCAGTAAAAAATTGTGTGTGAGAGGGAGATATGAACAAGCCATTCATCAAACAAAAAAAATCAATGAGCTATAAACATCTAAAAAATTCTTAGTCTCACTCATAATTAAGAAAAAGTACATTAAACAACAATACACTGCTTTCTACTTATCCCATTATCTATCTACAAACTTTGTAAAGATCATCATGTGCCAAAGGATAAAGAAAGAAACAAAATTATTTCAGTAATTTTTGAAGGAAAAAAAAGAATCAGATGGCAAGCAATAAAGTGACATGAGTCTAACACTAACATATGAGTACCTCTATGTTAACGACTATAAAGCATTCAAGCCTATGCTTTTATTCACTCAAACAGTATCATAAAAAATATCCAGTAATATTACAAGTACCTAATCCATTGCGGCCACTGTGGCTTGGTGGGCCAGGGGCAGCCGGTGGATGCCAACAACTGGTGTTGCCTCACCCGTGACTGCTGTTATTCCCTCCTGAGAGCTAGGCAGTGCTTCCCTAAATGGAACTGCTACAATTACAGTATCACCAATGGCCACATCCAATGTGGTCCCAGGAGCAGGTGCCACAGCAGACCCACACATTTAACTGTGAGTTGACTTCATATTTGCTGCAGCAGCTGGACGCACAACAGTTAGAATCTCATTTTCAGGAACAAGCTTTGCAGTCACCTACTGGACACTAGGACACTGAATTATGTGCTCCCAGATCTCTGGGGACACCAACTGACATAGCAGTCTAATGAAGTGCCCATCACCTCACCCAGCATAAACCCAAACCAGGGAGACACTGGTGACAGGGAAGCCTAGTGGCAGGCCCAGCTCTTCTCCAGACTGCTCCACTAGAGATGTCAAAATGACACAATTGTGTTGTCGGCCCTACATCTCAGTTCTGTCTCCACACTGGTCTAGGAGTTCCTTGAGGGCAGAGACTGTGTGTCTCATTCATTCATTGGTTCATCCAGTCACTTATCCATTCAGTAAACACTGCTGAGCACCTGAGATACATCACACAAGCTGTTAGGCACTGGGAAGCTTCTATCAATCATATACATGGGCTTTATTATAGGGATTTGATCTTCCATGATTGTGAGAGCCAGTAAAACGTCTAGTCCATGGAAGGCTGTTTCTTTTTGTGCTGGTGATGCTACAGCCTGAAGTCATATGGCCCAAGGGACAGGGCAAAGTGAAACTGCAAGAAATAGCAGAACCTTTAAGAACATATGGCAACACCCTTCAGCCTCTCATCACTTACAAGTCTTCAACTTTGCTGATGAGATATCTTCTAAGAGAAGCCAATGTCTTCATTACGAAACTAGGCATGTGCCTGGCTCTGAAGTAAGAGAAGCTAGAGAGGATGTGGCAGTATGTGGAGTTGCAGCACTTCCAGCTGCTTCCCCACACCAACATGGTGAGCCAGTAGACTAGTGGCAACATGCATTAGCTGCAACATCACACTCTGCTAACTTTCTGACTAAAAATCATATGAGGCTACATATTGTTTGAGTCCTACTAAATAACATTCCAGAAAAGAAAAAACGATGGAGACAGTAAAAACACCAGGGGCTCAGGGGAGGGAGGGAGGAATAGGCAGAACACAGAGGATTTTGAAGGCAGTGAAACTCTTACATATGATACTACAATGGTGGATACACACCGTTATACTTTTATTAAGACCCATAGAATGTACAATACCAGAGTGAACCCTAACATAAACTATGCATTTTCGGTGATGTGTCAATGTAGGTTCATCAGCTGTAACAAATGTAACACTGTGGTACAGGATGTGGACAGTAGGGGAGGTTGTGTCTATGTGGGGGACATGGCATATATGGGAATTAAAATGGCAAATGCAAAAGCTCAGTGGAGAGAAAAGGGACAAAAGGACTATTCCAGATGGAGGACTAGCATGTAATAGAGGCAGAAACCACATAACGTGTGGAGACAAGTCATTTGGTTTAGCCAGTGAAGGAGACAGAATGAGAATACAGGACAAGGTTTAAAAGGAGGCAGACTGTAGAGGTCTTTCTTAAAAGAGTGTCAAGGGGTTTCTTATTCTAGTGGTTTTCAACCCTGGTTGTACACCAAAAGAACATGTGAAGCTTTTAGAAAATATGTATGCCTGGTTCCCAGGCCCCCAGATCCAGTAAGTCTGAAATAGACAGGGTGAGGGATATGGCTTGTACAAAGGTAAAAACAGTAAAGAATGTGGGATTCTAGGATTTAAGAGGACAAGGTAAGGAAAAATTGTAGGGCTCCAGAAAACATTCAGAATAGATCTACCAAAAGAAAAGGAATGCTTAGTAAGGAAGAAGAGACCATGATGAGAGAGAAATGTTGGAGTTCAAGGTTTGGGGTCAAGATGTGGCATCAGAGGCCACAGTGGTAGCTCATGCCTGTATAATCCCAGCACTTTGGGAGGCCAAAGCGGGTGGATCACTTGAGGCCAGGAGTTCAGGACCGGCCTGGTCAACATGGTGAAACCCCGTCTCTAACCTAAAAATGCAAAAATCAGCTGGCAGTGGTGGTGCACACCTTTAATCCCAGCTACTTGGGAGGCTGGGGCAGAGGTTGTAGTGAGCTGAGATAGCACCACTGCACACCAGCCTGGGTGACAGAATAAGACTCTCCAAAAAAAAACAAAAAACAAAAAACAAAAAAAGAGATGTGCCATGACAATAGAAGCATAGATGTTAACTGTGCAAGTTGAGAAAAAAAAAAAACCTCTCAACTCATAACCTGAGTGGCAGTGCATGTAAGCTGGATACAAAAGTATTTTCAACAATGCTATAATTTATCTTGATTACTGAACGCTATAAGGTAAGGATTCTCAAAGGGCAGTTCTGAAGCCACCAATATGATGATGAATTATTCTCATATTATTATTTGCAAAAGGAAAATGTATTTTATGCATACATTTAAAAATTACTGATATTTAATTAAGAACATCACAGTACCTTATCAGTACCAATACAATTCTATCTTTATAGTAGTTCTGTTGAGGTTTTCTAGAAGCAAATGGGAGAAGGCAAAGGAATCAATCTACTGGTTTTCAGTGGTCAGGTTTTTAAACTTGACCCCAAGCCACCCCAAGCCACTCCCACTCCAAGCCACTACCACAGGGTGCCCTGTTGACATTATATTTGGAATAAAGATTTGCAGAAAACCTCATGAAATGTTTTCAATTCATAACAGTGTCACTTTCCTTCTGATGATGTATTCTAAATTCTAGTAAGTGCAAGTCTAAAGAAACCTTCTAGATCCAAAAGTTAGATAAAATAAAAGTTTTCAGAGAGTTGATGAGTAAAGGAGGGTAAAGCAGGGAGGGGGAGCTGAGGGATATGTCTCTGCTCTAAGAGAAAAATGTTAGCTATGTGTAGGCTCTGATAGCAGGACAATTCCATCCTCAAGAGCAGTAGAGAAACTGTAATCACTAAGACAATACAAAAGCCATGCTCAGGATTTGTTTCGTTTGGCATGAAACTTAGGATGTACTTATAAATTTATGAAATAAAATGCAACTCAATCTAACGTATAGTTTACTTACATATGCTAGAGCCTAGGCAGAAGACTATAATGCCAAAGCTTGCCAGAGCTGCAGTCTACATACATATACATGGTTGCATTAAAAAGCTAAGTAAAGCTGTGGATTATGTTTGCCATATATATGGTTCAATTTAAAATACATTCAAATGATAATGTACACATTTTTTTTTTTTTTTTTTTTTTT
>NW_016803686.1:525614-584101 GCF_001698545.2 Rhinopithecus bieti | reverse complement strand
AAAAAAAAAAAATATTCAATTTTTTTTTTTTTTTTTTTTTTTTGGAGACTGAGTCTTGCTCTGTTATCCAGGCTGGAGTACAGTGGCGCGACCTCGGCTCACTGCAAGCTCCGCCTCCCAGGTTCACGCGATTCTCCTGCCTCAGTCTCCCCAGCAGCTGGGACTACAGGAGCATGCCATCACACCCAGCTAATTTTTTTGTATTTTTAGTAGAGACAGGGTTTCACCATGTTAGCCAGGGTGGTCTCGATCTCCTGACCTATTGATCTGCCTGCCTCGGCCTCCCAAAGTGCTGGGATTACAGATGTGAGCCACCGTGCCTGGCCCTCCACATTTCAACTTCAGTGGTTTGTAATGAGACATAAGGGTTTTCCTTTTTTTAAATTTTTTTTGAGATAGGGTCTTGTTTTGTTGCCCAGGCTGGAGTAGCAGTGGCATGATTTTGGCTCACTGTAACCTCCGTCTCCTAGGTTCAAGCAATCCTCCCACCTCAGCCTCCCAAGTAGCTGGGACTACAGGTGCATGCCACCACGTCCAGCTATTTTTTTTTTTTTGTAGAGGCGGGATTCACCTATGTTGCTCAGGCTGGTCTTGAACTCCTAGGCTCAAGAGATCTGCCCACCTCGGCCTCCCAAAGTGCTGGGATTACAGGCATAAGCCACCACGCCTGGCCCAACTCTTCTTGTTCTGAATGAGCTCAACTGGTAACAGATATGCTCATTAGCTTGATTCAGCCATTCCGCAATATACACATATTTTAAAACACCATGTTGTATACCATAGATCCATACAGTTTTCATTTGCCCATTAAAAAAAAAAAAGTAATAATAAATATGAAAAAATAGGGAGGGTCGAGTGGTTCATACCTGTAATCCCAGCACTTTGGGAGGCTGACAAGGGAGGATCTCTCGAGCCTAAGAGTTTGAGACCAACCTAAGCAACCAAGTGGTACCCTGTCTCCACAAAACATGTAAAAATTAGTGTAGGGGACACAGGAAGCTGAGACAGGAGGGTTCTTTGAGCCCAGGACGTCGAGGCTGAGGAAACCATGTTTGCACCCACTGCACTCCAGCATGGACAACAGAGCAAGACTATCTCAAAAAATAAATAAATAAATACGAAATAATAATAATACTTTTGTTAGCTGGTATCATAGAGTTGCGAGAAAGCATTCAAGTGCTCAAAACTAGAATTTGGAAATTACAACTTATAAGTGACTATAAGTCAGATTTCAAAAATTTACAAAAAACTTAAGATATTAATATATTAGCTCAAGTCTTTATAGTAAAGGTCATGAATTATTCTACTATAATACTACACTGGACAGAAAGGAAACATATATTAAATGAAATGCTTGAGCTGCATTTGCTACTCTAAGTATTATTTCACTGCAATGAAAGGTAGAGAGAGAGGCTGAATGAAAAGGGAGATCAAAAGTCTGGACAGCTTAATAGCTTTCCTGAGTGTAAATTTCATCCTTATTTGAAATAAAACATAGAGAATTCTCAGAAACCTATGGGAAATTATTTGGCACATTTGATATAATATTAATCATCTGCCTTTCTGAACTACAATCACTACTGCTATTCTCTACCAAAGCAGCTGCTGAAACACAGACATCACATTTTAGGGACTACTTTAAGACAACAACAGTAAGTCAATCAAATTTTCATTTATGTGACCTTGGAACTAAGCAGCTATATTTTCTTCCTAGTAAATAATTTCATTTTAAAATGAGAAAACCTTTGCTGCTAATTTTTTTTTTTTTGTAAAGAATAATGCATAACCATTTACCAGCAAATACTTACTCTTTCCCTTTGAAGAAACAACCAAGATATCACTGGATAGTTCTCAAAAAATGTCTAATGTTATAGACAACACAGTTCAAGAATGACATAATTACTGAAAAAATACATTAACTTATAATTCTAAGAGACAAGTGAAACAAATTTTATTTGTTTAAAGTTGTTGGAAAATTAGCATGAATTCATAATTAGATTTATTAAATGTTACAATACACAATCCCAGCTTCAGTCAAAAACTGCTGTGGTATCCTCAGCATATCCAAGAGCAGTGGGTATCCAAGAGCAAGACCAAGGTACTAGAAATCTTACTAGAGATGACAATATAAATCTATATTAAATACCTACTGTAGTAAATAACTTCAAATAAAATCAGCCACTTAAAAAAATAATGGTTGTTCTATAAACCAATACTACATATAATTAGAATGATAAAGTGGGGGTGTGAGAGGCAGAAAGACAAATGTTAGGCTATACTTAAAGGTTATTATTACTGTGGGTGAAAAAAAAAATACTTTCCATGTATTTAAGATACCACATAGGAGAGGGATGGTGGCTCACACCTGCAATCCCAGCACTTTGGGAGGCAAGGTGGGCAGATCACCTGAGGTAAAGAGTTCGAGACCAGCTTGGCCAACATGGCAAAACCCCATGCCTACTAAAAAAACCAAAAAAATTAGCCGAACATGGTGGCATGCACCTGTAGTCTATTCTATGGGTCTTAATAAATGTAACAGTGTGTATCCACCACCTGTAGTCCCAGCTACTCGGGAGGCTGAGGCATGAGAATTGCTTGAACCTGGGAGGCAGAGGTTGCAGTGAGCTGAGATCATATCACTGCACTCCAGCCTGGGTGACAGAGTGAGACTCCATTGCAAAACAAAAAACAAAACAAAACAAAAAAAAAAAAACACACAACAGTTTAATTTCAAAGGAATATAGTCATACATTGCTTAAAGATGAGGATATGTTCTGAGAAATGCATGGTTAGGCAAGTTCCCCGTGTAAATATCATGGAGTGTGCTTACAGGAATCTAGATGGTACAGCCTACTACACACCTAGGCTATATGGTATAACCTATTGCTCCTAGGCAACAAATCTGTATGGCACGTTACTGTAGCGAATACCGTAGGCAACTGTAACAAAGTGGCATCTATGTATCTAAACACATCAAAACACATAAAAGGTACAGTAAAAATATGGTATCACAATCTTACGGACCACTACAGTATGCAGTCTGCTGTTGACCGAAATGTTGTGTTGTTGAACAGTGCATGACTGTGCAGCAGGTCCTTGCTAACATCATTTCATTATAACTTTGATAAGAAAAACAAATGGATTCGGGCTGAGGCCACTGTCTGTGTGGAGTTTGCATGTTCTCTCCATGTCTGTGTGGCTTTTCTCTGGGTACTCTAGTTTCCTCCCACATCCCAAAGAGGTGCACATTAAGTGAACTGGCATGTTTAAATTGTTCCCATCTGAGTGAGTGTGAGTGTGTGCAAGTGCACCCTGTCAGGAAATGGTGTCCTATCCAGGACTGGTTCCCGTCTTGCACCCATAGCTGCTAGGATAGGCTCCAGCTACCCACTACCCTAAAGCAGAATAAGTGGGTTGGAAAAATGAAAGAATGAATGAATACAAATTACGGTCATACAAATGCATATAAATGCTGCTGTATGAAAGCTTTCAGCAAGCTCGCCAGATCTGTTCTTTTTGTTTTTCAACTGTAAGGTAGTAGGAGGTGCTCCTTACAATTTTCACTTTGCAAACATTTATTCCTTGATTTAACTCACCACCACAACCATCATCACTCACTGATTCCCCAAAAAAGGGGGAAAATAATTTAACTTGTTTTTATTAATATTTCTTAAATGTATGTACAGCTCACACTTACTTCAATGTTAAATATTAGAAGTGTTTTGGATCTTTATTTAGAAGTTTGGTGGTGTTTTTGTGACCAGAAATATGCTGTAGGAGCTTCTTGTTTAGATCAATTAGCCCATGGTACAACTGGTTTCATTGTATGTTGTTCTGTTTAAAGTCACAGTTTCCAAGAAACTATCAGTGATGTTAAATGAGGACTTACTACATGTATAAACATTGTTTTGGGGGAAGAAAAGGAATGACATTAAGAGTTTTAACAGTAATTTTTCAGTTCACAGGCCCTGGAAATTTGCTAATCCAATTTCTGCCACTTTTCACAGATGAGGCAAAACGGATCTACAAAGACTAGGTGACTTGCTCAAAGTTACAAGTAATAGTACAAAAAGGACTAGAATTCAGCTCTTAAGAATTCCTGGATGTTGTCCTGTCCTCTACACTATGTGCTAGGGAGATGATACCTAGCGTAAAGCAAAGTAAAATGAGTTAAATTCAAACAGTTTAAAAGAAGAGCATTGCACATGCTCTGAGAGCAGTGGGACGTTAGCTATAAGCTAAGGATGAAGCCATTGAAGGCTAACGTGCTGTAATGCAAGGTGTAAATACAATGATCAGATTAAAATGATAGCTAACACAGAGTAATTACTAGGTATCCATAACCATTTTAAATATTTATTCTATCTATGAGGCAGATACAATTGTTTTCATTTTACAAATGAGGAAAGAAGGTATAATAAAGTTAGTTAAACGATGAGGCCAGAAGACAAGAAAAGATTCCAAAACAAAAGGGGAAGAAGTTTCCTATGTACCTATTTTATATTCACGGTCAAAATAAATATTTAAACATTCAAGATTATATATAATTTTAAAAGGCAAGATATTTTAGGTATTTCCTATTTTTTTGTTCTTTTCCCCTTATCAGATTGCTCTGGTGAGAATTAGTGGTGTTTACTAGTTAGTGGTTAATTTAAGGGCATTTTTATAAAACCCTGTGATGCAGGTCAGCAAAAGTTCATGTGAAGATCTATAAAACAATAGGCAATGCAAGGAAATTTCAGCACATCTCCTCAAAACAGAAGAACGCACATTTCAACTTAAATAAGGTTTGCAGGCCACACACTTTCCACAAGTAAAACACTAAATCATCTGCTCTGCACTAAGACAAGCCACAGCTATTTCAGATGAAAAGTTATCCTCAACTTTCTGTACTAGGAATAAAACGTATCTGTTTTAGGGTACACTTTACATTAATTCTGTAACATGGGATAGATGGATAGATATATAGCTGGATGGACAAACAGACGAGATATTTCTGAACCTACAGAAAATGATAATATATGGTTCTTCATTTTTAGAAGTTACTTTTATAACTTACCATCTTTTTCCTCTTATCTTGTTCTGTGGGTGGTTCTTCATCTTCTGTTACTTTTGGTTCCTCAAGATGAGACATCAACATACAGCTATAATAATTTTTTAAAAAACATGTTTTAAATAAAAAATATCTATAATACACTTAAAAATAAGCCCTTAAAATCACTAAGAACATGAATAATTCTATGTTCTTAGTTTCTCACACCAAAATGTGAGAAATAGACAATTTAGATTTAAAATTTAACAAAATTTTGAATTATGAAAAGATATGTCACTATAAAAGGGCCACACTAAAACATTTTACAGCATTTTTCTTGGGCATTTCAGATAGTAATTTATTTACACGCAACTTCTGAAACAATGAAACATCAGCTGACAAAGTAATGCATGCATACCCTTTATATGTTATTAAAAAATGACATAAACTCTTAAAAAATACTTCTTCTTCCCCATAATTTTCACATCTACAGAATTTTATACATGCAATAATTTAGATATCACAAACATATTAATTATGTAATAATCTACCTTGTTTCCAAATGACATTACTGTGCTATGAGGAATCTGTCCCTGATAGCACTTGTACTTTCTGGGTAGTTACAAATCATTTATTTTGAATATCTGCACCGTGCTCTTTACTATTAGCAGAGAAAACAGAAACAGTTTCCTGTTCAGTCAACAATGGTTCTAGGGAGACCAGAAATCAACAGTCTAGTGAATCAAACTGATGGAACAAACCCCACTGTTTCCTAACTTGTAACAGGAGAATTCAGTAATTTATCAACACGATCATAAGTTCTTTTTTTTTTTTTCCTGAGATGGAGTCTCGCTCTTACCCAGGCTGGAGTGCAGTGGCACAATCTCGGCTCACTGCAAGCTCCGCCTCCTGGGTTCACGCCATTCTCCTGCCTCAGACTCCCGAGTAGCTGGGACCACAGGTGCCCGCCACCTCGCCCGGCTAATTTTCTGTATTTTAGTAGAGACGGGGTTTCACCGTGTTAGCCAGGATGGTCTCCATCTCCTGTCCTCGTGATCCGCCCGCCTCGGCCTCCCAAAGTGCTGGGATTACAGGCGTGAGCCACCGCGCCCAGCATGATCCTAAGTTCTTAATGAATAAACAGTGGCAAAGAAAGTTTGGGTTCTGTTGCTTTGTAGCAAGTACAGGTGAAGGACAAGTCCTGACTCAGCTGTGTAAATAGCTTTTAATAGAGAACTAACACAGGTGCTGATACCAGAAAACTTGATCAGGCTCATTCTTGCAGTGGAAATAAGTGTCTTTCGTTTCTATTTCCTATCATTAAAAAAGCAATGTTTGGAGTGACTGCCTCTGATTCAGTTAGTGCCCACTGGTGGGATCAAAAAGAACCTTAGGCTAGAAATCAGAAGTCCTGAAAAACGGCAGGAACTCAATTCCTAACTCACTGCATGTCCTTGACCTGGGGCTGCAATGCTTTTGTCTGCCATGATATAATACAGTGTAGCACAAGTAGCTGGCCAATGGACTCCGACACAAAGTGAGAAAATTACACTATTCTATCAACCCAAAAGCTATTTAATAAAGTGAAATGTCTTAAAAAGGTCTAAATCCCACTTTGTATTTTAGAACTGAATAATAATATGGGGTTCCTTTACACTAGTCAATTTATGTCTGTTGCAAACTTGAATTCTAAATGCAGTGACTATGGATCTACATGAAAGCATGCTTTATTTTGCATCAAATTCTTCCACTGCTTTCCAAAATCTGTTAACTTACTCATATAGTGAATACTCTCTGTTCTGTCTTCCCTAAATTAAAAGATTTATTACCCTAAGACCGAGAACAGCAGTGCACACCTGTAATCCTAGTACTTTGGGAGGCTGAAAAGCCCAAAGTTAAAACTGTCCTGCAGAAAAATTTCCAATTAAAAGTCAAATCTCATTTTGTTGACAAAGATTAAAGATAGACAATCATGCTTTACATAAAAGACAGGTAAGAATTAATAGATTGCTAATAAACTAAAGTGTGTAGACTGTGCATGCAGTAATATACTAATAAAAATAGTAAACACAACAGTTTAAAATAGGAATGACTAACGTGAATATAAGTGGCCACTTCTCCATTCTAAACTCAAGGCAGAAATCACCGAATAGATCCAGACACTCCAGCCTGCTAAATAAGAATCTTTCTCAAGAAGAAACTTCAACCAGCTAAACAGAACCAACAGGTGTTAGCATGAAAAAAGTGAACCAACAGGTGTTAGCATGAAAAAAGTGAAACCTTTTAAGTCATTTCTGGGTTTAAAGGTACTTGTAGTAATAATACTTTTCATTTAATCTATACAAACTCTGCCCTAAGTAATTCAGCCATTTTACAGATGAGAAAAAGCTGAATTTACAAACATTCATTGAGCACTGATAAACAGTATTTTCCTCAAAATTTTGTTGTCTAAATGAATTTTTCTCTACTTCAGGGTATCAAATTTGGATGCTTTAAAATTGCCTTTATTCTGGCACCTGAACAGAATAAGTGCAACTGTCTAAAAAAAGCTTAGTTCCACTCTACCTGGAGTCCATCTGTGTGCAGAGGAGGGATAGTTGGGACAAAGGCCAAATATTCAAGTCATTTTCTGAATGTCCAATATAAGCGATTCTCAAATTTGAGCTTTCAGCTCAACCAGCTGAAGGGCCTTGTTAAAAGCACGGTTGAGCCCCACTCCCACAGTGTCTAATTCAGTAGATTTTTATGGAGCCTGAGAATCTGCATTTCTCACAAGTTCCTCTGTGATGCTTTCCCATCATTTCCTCCACAATGTTGATGCTAATGTTGCTGAGGAAGTTGTGGGGGGCACACACTCTGTTAACCCCAGTCCTATGTTAGGCCAAACCACCAATATGCTTCCTATTTATATATATTTTTTTACCTCTGGCCTCCAATAAATTGTTTAATAAAGATTTTTTTTTTAACTCCTATGTAACTGACTTTCAGCTAGGTTTATATAAGAAATGATTTACAGGCCGGGTGCAGTGGCTCACGCCTCTAATCCCAGCACTTTGGGAGGCCGTGGCGAGCAAATCACTTGAGGTCAGGAGTTCAAGGTCAGCCTGGCCAACATGGTGAAACCCCATTTCTACTAAAAATACAAAAATTAGCTAGGTGTGGTGGCACGTGCCTGTAATCCCAGCTACTCAGGAGGCTGAGATGAGAGAATTGCTGGAACCTGGTAGGCGGAGGTTGCAATGAACCAAGATCACTCCAGGCTGGGCAACAGAGCGAGATTCCATATCAAAAAAGAGAGAGAAGAAACAATTTATGGGTTGTTTCACATAAGACAAAACTGACACTTTCAGTTGGGCTCTGTAGTGGACACTCTGCTTGTCTACATAATCAGCCTCTTTCCTAACTGAACCCTGAATCTGTCCAGTTTTCCTCTTCTTCCATGCTACCACTATTTCAGAAAAAGTTGATCCCAGACCCCCAATGCCAGTAGTTCAATAATCAGTAATGGAGATCCCATCCCCTTGGTCAATGACTACTTTCAGCAGGGGTGTGTTTAAGGAATTCTGGCCAATTAGACAAAAGAAGACATCTACTGCAATGATTTCCAGATAAGGATTGCCTCGATCTTAAAAAAGACATAAGGAAGAAGATTACTTATGTGTCAGTAGCATTGTCATGAACTGTAATGCCTAGAACTACTTTTTATCGATGAGGGATGGTAGCCTGCAGATGAGGTTAATACGCTGAGGGGATGGAGTAGAAAAAACCTGGGGCTTTGATGATGTTGCTAAGGCCACAGTCAGCTAATCCGAGTCACTTACCTACAGTCGTTAGGGTATCAGAAACAACTAATTCTTTATTGTTAAAACAAGCAGTCCTTTTATAGTCACTTATATAAATACTAATTAAAAATGCATTTCAGCCAGGTGTGGTGGCTCACGCCTGTAATCCCAGCACTTTGGGAGGCCAAGGCGGGTGGATCAAGAGGTCAGGAGATCGAGATCATCCTGGCTAACACAGTGAATCCCCAAACCCCGTCTCTAGTAAAAAAAATTAGCCATTAGCCAGGCGTGGTGGCATGTGCTTGTAGTCCCAGCTACTTGGGAGGCTGAGGCAGGGGAATCCCTTGAATCCGGGAGGTGGAGGTTGCAGCCACCGTACTCTAGCCTGGGTGACAGAGACTCCGTCTCAAAAACAAACAAACAAACAAACAAACAAACAAATAAATAAAATGCATTTCTGGGCTCAGGGCATGACACCCCAATGAGAAGAAATATGAATCTCCCTCTCCTGTGTTAAATTACATTTAGCCTAAAGCTTCTTCCTCACATATTTTAAGTTCAGCCTGAAGGTCTCTTCGTACATAGTAAAGTGTAACCTAACTGGAAGTCTAAAGAGATTGTAACCTATTCTTGTACCAATCAGAGTTTTAGCCAATCATAGGTGGCCAACTGTTGAACCCGTGTTCAAATAAGGCAAACGCTGAGCTGTAACCAATCCAGCTGTTTCTGTACCCCATTTCCCTTTCCTGTACCTCACTTTTCCTTTTCTGCTCATAAATATTATCTGACCAGGTACAGCACTGAAGACACTGTGAACCAATTCTGGTTCTGGGGGCTGCCCAATTTGTGAACAATTCTTTGCTCAATCAAACTCTGTTAAATTGATTTGTCTTAAGTTTAACACCTGATAAACCTATTTCCTTCTACTTGAAAATAAGAGCCATGTAATTCCTAATGTTTCTTTTTTTATCCTAGTAATTAGAAAGCATATAGCTAAGTTTTATATCCTGATGCCACAGGTTTCCCCAATCAAGGTTTTTTATTTAAATCCCTTCAATCTATGTTAATAGTTTTCTGTTATAATGAGCATGCACTTTCTTATGCGCTGTCTCAAATCCTCTTACGGTCACTAGACTGAATATAAGCAACTAAATATTGCATATTAGCAGTAAAGACAAAGTGCCATGAAGAAACAGAGAAAGATGGAATAAATTCTTTCTATAAGTCTGGAATGCAATTTTAGAGGTAGATATTTGCTAAAGAGGATAAGGGCTTGACACGCCAAGCAGCAGAAATATTAGTCAAGCCATGAGTGTAAAAGTGTATGGCATGTTTGCAGAATGATGAAGAACCCAGGGAGGCAAGAGAAAAAGCTGGAGACTGAGTCAGCACAGAATAGAGCCCCATTAACTTGATCCTGTAAGAAATTTGGCTTTTAATTTTAAGTGGGGCAGAATGGATCAGAGGGTGGAAACTGAAGCGAGAGAGACTTCCTAAGGAGGTCACTAGGATCTACACAAGTTAAGGTAACATACAGATGTCAGAAACCCACAACCAATGTTTCTTCTAGTATTCTCTATTCCATTCTGAAGAGCGGTCCAGTGGGTCAATGTATTGAGTGACAGAGAAAAAAGTCCTTTTAAAAGTCTAATTTTAACTTTTAGAATCCCAGGTTGTTCTACTGGTCTGAGACCACTCACCAACATCTACACTGCCAATCTTCCTCCACAATGGACCAAAGTGACCTTTCTAAGTATAAATCTGATTATGTCCCTCCAGTGTGGAAATCACCAGGGGACCTCCACGGACTACAGAATATAGAATAGTTTCAAATAAGATTATTAGCTATAAAAACCACAATTTATGAGTCATTTTCTAATCAAATTTTAGTGCCTCCAGGCTTCTTAGAATGCTGGCTAGATTTTACTTACTTATTTATTTATTTATTTTGAGACAGGGTCTTGCTCTGCCACCCAAACTGGAGTGTAGTGGTGCAATCACAACTCACTGCAGCCTGAACATCTCAGGCTCAAGCAATCTTCCCACCTCAGCCTCCCAAGCAGCTGCTGGGACTAAAGGCGTGTGCCTGGCTGATTTTTAGTTTTTTTTTTTTTCTTTTTTAAAGAGACAGGGTCTCACTATGTTGCCAGGGCTGGTCTCCAACTCCTGCGCTCAAGCGATCCTACTGTCTCAGCCTCCTAAAGTGCTAGGATTACAGGTGTGAGCCACCACATTGGGCCACTAAATTCTTTCTTCCTTTTTACTTCCCAAATCTTGGCAAGGGATTGTCAATTTCATTTCCCAATATTCCTTTCAACAAAAATATTATTTAAGGAAATAAAAGAGAAACACTCTAACCATACAAGCAGAAAGCAAACAAGGCAAATCTCTAGCCTCATTAGTATATTTTCTCGGCTTAATAAAACTCTAGGCAAAAAAATAATAAAACAAAAAACCAACCAAACCACAAACCCACCAACAAAACCCCAACAAATAAACAGATTCATCAACTCTCAAAATAGCATTCTTCTTTCTTCCAAGAGATTTTCTGTACAACCCTGAAGAAATACCAGTATCAACATTAATAGGCAACTGTTGACTATCTATTTATCTTGGAAGATAAATTTTTCTAACTTTAAAAAAAGAGGGATCATTAGAAGGGAAAATAAAAGCCCATTTCCATTTTTTCCACACAAAATGTTGTTTAAATTTTAAAATGCATGTTCAATATGTTATGAGGACGAATCAAGGTATAAAAATAAGCACAGGCTACAGGTATAAGCACAACTATTTTAAAAAATTGTATATGCACGTGTATGTCACGTCACCCAAAATGTAAACACCCTTCAACACTCTCTAGCCATACCTACCATTCCCATTTCCTGCTAATCCTTCCTCCAAAATCTATCTCAAATTCACGTCATCGCCGCTCACCAAGATAAGACTACTTTAACAGCTACCTAAATGGTTTTCCCACTTCCACAGCAGTAGGTTCTCAATTTTTACAGTGTATATGAACCACCACAGTTCCTGTTTGCAATGCAGATTCTACTGTGTGACCCCCAAAAGATTCTGATATAATGAGTCTGTACCGAGGAAGGAGAATCTGCATTTCCAACATGCATCCCAGGTTGTTCCACTGGTCTGAGACCACTCACCAGCATTTATCCCCTCTGTCGTCCTCCACAATGCATTAAGGTGACCTTTCTAAGTATAAATCTGATCATGTCCCTCCAGGGTGGAAATCACCGGTAGACCTCCATTGACTACAGAATACAGACCACAATTCTTTGTATTTCACAAAGGTTACTTAGTTGGCTCCAATCCACTACATATCCTTAGGAATGATTCTCAGTTTCCCTGGACTCCTTTCTCTCTTACACCTGGTATTGCTCCATTTGTCCCTGTCTCCCCTTCTAGGTTCTGGGCTCTTTCAGGTCAGAGACTCAGTTGCTTCCTCACACTGCACAGTGCCTGGCGTAAACAGTTTGAATAAAAAGATGATCTGTCAACAAGGCTTTCTTAGTGTGATGGCTAATTTTGTATCAACTTGACTGAGATACTGAGTGCCCAGCAATCTGGTTAAACATTACTCTGGGTGTATCAGTGAGGCTGTTTCTGGATGAAATTAGCATTTGAATCTATAAACTGAGTAAAGCAGTTTGCCCTCCCCATGTGGGCGGACCTCAGCCAATCCACTGAAAGCCTGAATAAAACTCTGACTAGATGAGGAAGATTTCATCCTCTGGCTGCTTCAAGCTGGGACACTGTACTTCTTCCGCCTTCAGAGCCCAACTAGTTAAGTAACCTTTATGAAATACAAACAATTGTGGACTGTATTCTGGACACAATGGAGGTCCACTGGTGATTTCCACACTGGAGGGACATGATCAGATTTATACTTCAGACTTACACCATGGGCTCTCGTGGGTCTCAAGCTTGCCAACTGTAGATTTTGGACTCCTCAGCCTCCATAATCATGACAGCCAATTCCTTACAATTAATTTCTTTATATATATACATATTTTGTCTCCTCTTGGTTCTGTTTCTCTGGAGAACCTTAATACACTACTGATGGAAGTAAAGGAAATAGAGTTTTCTTCCTTTTTTTTTTTCCAATTCACTCAGTTGAGAGACTATAATAAGAATTCAACAGAACCAGAAAGATTAACTTTTTTGAATAAACTGTTTAAATAAATAGGAAGGGGAAGCTGAAATCTAAATTAGCTACATAAGTATGTATTTTATGTTTCTCACGCAGGCATTTCTGAAAGTTTATTTATGCCTTATAGTCTCATGGACTATAATTTATAGAACTCTACGTAATTCACAGAATTACAAAGTAGAAAGATTTAATAGAGATCTAGTCTAACCACTCTTAGAAACAGAGACACAGAAAAGTGTATCTCTTGGTAATTTATTTCTCAACTGTGTTTCTATATGCAAAGTACCACCCAGAGCAAAAAGAAATCACCAAACAATTCTGCAGATAAAAGAAACCAGTGGTCAGATATGTTCCAGCTACTCATCAATACTAACGCTTGATCAAGGCCTTTTAGCTGGGATCCTAAAACTGGTTTGTTTTCCTTACTTCCAACATACTCCCTCTTCCAAACCAAAATTTTTTCTTCATGGCTGAGCTTGGCACATGGACACCTTGACTCATCTTGACTCTTCAACAAATCTGCTGTGTCACTCCACTTCTTTTGTTGTTGTTATTTTTAGTAGAGATAAGGGTTTCCCCATGTTGGCCAGGCTGATCTCGAACTCCAGACCTCAAACAATCTACCTGCCTCAGCTCCCAAAGTGCTGGGATTACAGGCAGAAGCCACTGTGACCGGCCAACTTTTCAGAGCCTTGATATCCTGATTTTTAATGCCATGAGACTGCACAAAAAAATTTCTAAATTTTCTTTCAGACTCTCACCTCTTCCAGTTAAAACACGTTATAATTTTGTTCTACTTCCTTCCCTGAAGACTATAACACATAGTGCCTTTTTTCTTTCCCTGACTTACTATTAAAGCAAAATCCAGAATTGTACTGTTTTGGTGTTCCCCGCACAAAACAAGATATAACCGTCTGTATTCATTACTAGTGTTTTAACTGTGCTATCAGCCACGTTCTCCCTTCAACTAAACTGTGTACTCCAAAGAGGACAAAGGAACATCTGATCATATCCTAAACGTTTCACATATAGTTGTAAACTTTGTTACATATTATGTATACAATTTACAGTCATGTGCAGTCATATCAATGGATATCGTTTGGCTGTGTCCTACCTAAATCTCATCTTGAACTGTAGTTCCCGTAATCCTCACGTGTCATGGGAGGGACCCAGTTGGAGGTAATTGAATCATGGGGGCGGTTACCCTCATGTTGTTCTTGTGCTTGTGAGTAAGCTCTCATGAGATCAGATGGTTTTATAAGGTGCCTTTCCCCTTTTGCTCAGCACTTGTCCTTCTGGCCACCATGTGAAAAGGGACATGTTTGCTTCCCCTTCTCCCATGACTGTAGGTTTTCTGAGGCCTCCCCAGTCCTGCAAAACTGAGTTAAATTAAACCTCTTTCCTTTATAAATTACCCAGTCTCAGGCAGTTCTTTATAGCAGCATGAAAATGGACTAACACAGCCACAAACCCTTACGTTAACTTAAAAGAAAAAAACCTGCCTACATTGAATGCTTTCTTGTTTTGGTTTGTAGTCTCAAAAAATTTGATGTTTCCACTTCATACAAACTCCAGTGTTCTCAAAAGCTAAGTGACATATCAGACACATTTTCTTAATATGTTTAATAAGGTTCAACAACATATATCTGCTATCCATATTTTTCAACAAAATATGATTCAAGTGACAATCTTTCCCATTTGCTAGAGATGGCTTTATAAACAGCAAAGTTGAAAAAAAGACCATGCTCAGAACATACCAGGAAAAAAAACTTATATGCTAAAATATATTTGAAATTTTTAAAACTTAATCATCAAACAACGATTAAACCAAAGCAGCTCAATTCAGGTTGTGGCTGTAACATAATAAAGCTGATACCAGCCGGGCATGATGGCTCACGTCTGTAATCCCAGCACTTTGGGAGGCCGAGGCAGGCAGATCACCTGAGGTTGGGAGTTCAAGACCACCCTGACCAACAAGGAGAAACCCAGTCTCTACCAAAAATACAAAAATTAGCCAGGTGTGGTGGTGCATGCCTGTAATCCCAGCTACTCAGGAAGCTAAGGCAGGAGAATCACTTGAACCTGGGAGGCAGAGGTTGCAGTGAGCTGAGATTGTGCCATTGCACTCCAGGCTGGGCCACAAAAGCAAAACTCCATCTCAATAAATAAATAAATAAGCTGATACCAAGATCAAACAATAAATACTATAAGCAAAATAACAAATAAAAACGTTTCTGTATAAAAGAGAAATTATAAAACTTTCAAATTGTGCTTAAAGAGTGATGGTGAAAAAAATCATGCAGCATGTATTTAATTATCCCCCAAATCCAATTATGATTAATTAAATAATGCACCTACTCTTTATAAGTTCCTGTTTCAGGATCTTCTGTCATGACATCATGCAGGCCTTCCACTGAAATGTTTATAATCCCACAGAATTTATCTTGGATAACACTAGAATGAAAGAAAAGCAAAAAACAGGTTAACTGGAGTACTAGAACAGGTTTTTTTTCCCCTGAAATATCCTCTTGAACATGAAGAGAAATTCCAGTTCTGAAATACAAAAAAGAAATTTTCAAAATCTATTTTCTTATAACAAAAGTTTATCTTTGCCTATAACATTACAAACTTCTTTTCACTAATTAGTATGTTTAAATACTAGATGGAGAGATTCGATAGTAAAGGAATATTTTAATATTCTTGGATTTATAAGTCTTATGTTACTTTTATAACTACAAAGATAAAGACATTGAGTATTGACAAGTAAAAATTTCTGCTCTTCTAATGACACTGTGAAGAAGAAAGACATGCCATATCTGGAAGAAATATTTGTAAAACAAATATCTGGTAATGGACTTGAACCTAGGATGTAAAAATAACTCTGCAAACACATTAAGATGAAAAACAATTTCAATTTAAAAGAGGCATCAGGTGCTGTGGTGCAAGCCTGTAGTCCTAGCTACTTGGGAGGCTGAGGCAGGAGAATCTCTTGAGGCCAGGAGTTCAAGACTGCAGTGCACTATGATCACACTTAGGAACAGCCACTGCTTTCCAGCCTGGACAACAACAGAGAGACCTGTCTCTTAAAAGAAACAGAACAAAAATATTTTTTTAAAAAAGGCAAAAACGTGAACAGACATTTCACCAAAGAAGATATACAGATGGCATGTGAGCATCCTAAAAGGATGTTCAAAATCATTAGGCATTAGGCAAATTCGAATTAAATCGCAATGAAATCTTAAAAAAATTTGTAGTGTGTGTTTTTTAATTTTATAGATTTAGGGGTAAATCTATAAACGTGTAGATTTTATAGACTTTTATAAAGTCCAAGCAGGCAGTAACACAAACGAAATTTTCAATTAACTTTTCAAAACAGTTACGTAAGCTAAAATTGATGATGTAACACTTTTTCATAATAGCAATCACAAGACAGAAATTAATCACAACCTTAATCACCTTAGAATTTTCTCAGATCCAACCAGACCATAATTATGCTATTTATACATGGTACCTAATTAATAATTAAAGTCACTCTTGCATTATTATATTTTAAATACAGGAAGTTTAAGTCAAGTTAGGGTAATTTAAGAGACTAAACAAGTTTTTAGGCACTAAAACCCAGAACCAGATAAAATATTCCCTTAACTGTATTTATCTGCTTAGGTCATTCAACAGGGTTAAGCAAAGAACAATTTATCGAAATAGTCGAAGGAACAAACAAGCCCTGATTTATTAGTCTTACTCCAGAATTTCTACAACAGTAGAGTCTACAACAGTGGTAACATTAAAAGAATAGTTTTCCACTTTCCCTACCAGAGGAGGAAGAGCTGACAACTGGAACAGCCCCTGAGCAAGGAACAAACTTAGCTGAAAGCAGCTACAATTGGCAAGCAATAAAGACTGAGATGGTGGAGTGTCCCCACAGCTGCTAGTAGCTAGAGTCAAGACTGAAATCCAGAATCTTATACTGACCAAACCCAGAGGGCAGTGTTCCAGCTTGACTGGAGATGACTTCAACCTTACTGTGCTGAGAAACTGAAAAAGAGGGCTTCTATAGAGCCCATAGCTCATGTTTTGGAAGAAGTCATCTCTAGCTACTCTCAGTTTCTAGGCTTCCCAGGACTCCCGTCAGCCTACTGCAATGCAGCTTTCGACCCTACTACTCCACGGGCAGATGACATTCATTTTTGCAATCTAGGGGCCACACTTCAGTTTATCTCATGAGATATCTCTGATGGGTGGACACCACTGGTCTCCCTTCCTGAAGACTCTGCTTCTTTGGCTTCTGTGAGCTTAGCCTCTTCTGGTCACTCTTGTTTCCTGGTATAAACTTCTCTGGGGGGCCCTTCAGCATCATTATTGCCCAGGGCAGTAAAAAGAACCACATAAGGGAGTATGATGGTTGGTGAGGAGCCAAGATCACTCCACATCAGAAGAGATGGTAGCAGCCTGAAATGGTTTGGTGGCCACGGGAATAAAGAGAAAGGGGTAGGTTTGACAGATGTTTAATGGGTAAACATCACAGGATTTGGCAACTAATTGGCTATAGAAGATAAATGGGAGGAAAGAGTCTAGGATGACTGTTGGGCTTCATCTTGGGTGGGTGACTTGACTAGGTTGGTGACTTTGCTCAATCCAACAGGGGATACAAAAAGAGCAAAGACATGAGAAGGAAGATGAGGAAAGTGGTATTCCCGAAGAAGAGAGGGTGACCAACAGCACCAAAAGTCAAGTAATCAGATAAATCAGGTTCTAGCTGAGGAAGGGGAGTGACCATTCTTTCAAGAAGCTTGTCCAGGGACGGAACAATAGGGTAATAACCAGAGGGAGTGCAGGGTTGAAGGAGTGTTTTTGGCTGAGGGAAATGGACCAGCAGAGGCTGAGCAGCTGAAAGTGCAGGTGCCAAAGGGGTGGGTGAAGGAGCAGGATCCCAGAGATGGGATGAAGTGAGATCATAACAGAGGCAGGGCTGAACACAAAGGATATCTTCGTACAGGAGGCAGCAGGACACAGATGTACAGACTCCCTTGGAGGCTCACAGTGAGAAGCAGAAGTTCCTGCATTTTGAATTATCCTCCTTCTGTGAATTAGAAGGTGAGGTTATGTATTAGGGATGTGGATAAGCAGTTGGAGCCAAGTGGTCAATGTTTACAATAGAGGGTCTTGACCAAAGACAAAAAGATTGCTCAATGGCACTGAGGTCCAACTGCAGTTGAATGCCCTAGATTTGTAACAGCCTCAATCTGTACACTTCTATCATTTTTAGTTGCTATATTTTACTCCCCAAGCAGATACACACAGGGAGAAACTGAGTCAGGCAATTCAGGCTTGGAAGCTTGAAAAGCTAGCAGAGTTTGAGGATGAGGGGTTTAAAGAGCTGAGGGTATTAATGAGAAGTCTGAGTTGACCACAGGGCACCTGTTGGGTCAGGTAGAGGATAGGGTTAAAAGTGGAAAAAACAAACAAAAGAAAAACCCGTAACATCAAGTGCAAACATCAAGGTTTACGCCAGGCATGGCAGCTCATGACTGTAATTCCAGCACTTTGGGAAGCTGAGGTGGAAGAGTCACTTAAAGCCAGGAGTTCAAGACTAGTCTAGGCAACAAAGTGAGACCCCTGTCTCTACAAAAAAAGAAGAAAATTAGCTGGGGGCAGTAGTGCACGCCTGTAGTCCCAGCTATTCAGTCCCAGCTGAGATATGAAGATGATGGCTTGAGGCCAAGAGTTCAAGATTGCAGTGAACCATGATGGCCCCACTACACTCCAGCATGGGTGACAAAGCAAGACATTGTACATTAAAAAAAAAAAAAAAAAAAAAGTTTAGTGGTAGAGAGTAAAAAAACTGGAAAATGTGAAGTTACAGTAAGACAGGATATTAGAGTTTTGAGCATGATCACAAGGGAGGAATGTGTGGTTGAAGTGGAAGTGCATACAGATTTGAAAAACATCAAGGCCTTGTAAAGCCAACTGTAAGGCCGTGCTTGAAAACATTCAGGGTGGCAGAATCTAGGATGAAGACTGCAAAGCAGATTCGAGGCCTCGGTGACTCCTGCATAGTGACTGTGAAATTGCTAGAGAACACAAAGAGCTGGTGAAGTAACCAGATGGCAGGGGCCTTCTGAACCCTTCCAGACCTCATGAAAGTGGCAGAAAACTGTGGTCAGCATCAGAGCCTCAAATTGTGGCTCCACCAGTGACTAGCTACATGGTCTTGGGTAAGTCAATTTAACCTCTCTGTGCTTCACTTGCCTTATCAGTAACATGAAGGCATAATAGTACCCACAAGTAAAGCGCTTAGAGCAAGGCCTGCCACATGTGCCAGAGCACTACTTAAATGTCAGCATCATCACCGTTTCTCATCTGAACAATGAGGGGGTTAACAGTCTCTAAATCTCTTACACTTTTTCATCTCAGTATCCTTTTACACTCTTACAAATTGTTGAAGATGCCAAAGAACCTTTTAAAAAATGTATTATATCTCAATATTTTTTATATTAGAAAACTGAGAAAATACTTTAAAATACTTATTCACTTAAAAAATATAAAATATAATAAGCCTATTACCTAGTTTAAAAAAAAAAAAAGTTTTCCCCTGTAGATATTTCCCAGGACGTAGCCTGCAAATACTTTTGTCATTTAAATGGAAACATACATCCTTTCTACACAGTAATTCTCTGCATGGTCAAGGAAAAGTATATTAATAAATCTAGCTCCCCTGAAAAATACTGGCAAGAAAATAAGCTAAAAAACCACAGTTGAAATTCACTATCTTAAAGTGAAAGTTGACTTTTTTTTGCATTCCATAATGATCCTTACAAAGGCTTTTATATACTAAACCACTCCCCTGATTACCTGTTTTTTCTTTTCATTTTTTGAGTGCATACACACACACAGCAGCACCACCCTCCTCCAACAAAACCATTATCTTTAAGACTACAAGAAATAACTAAAATGATCTATATTTAATGGCATGAGAAAGAAGTGCCATCCTGTGTGATTTTGCTATAAAAAATAATGCCCAATGAAGACATACTAAGCTTCCACGGAAAGGAGATGATCAAGGACTGGTACAGAACTGTTTGGAAAAAAATTTTAAAAAATTCAGCTGAATAAAAGATTGAGTAGTTACTTAAAAAGTCACTTGACAGAATTTTTTTTTTATGGTGATATAAAGAAATTTATCAGAGAATTGGTAATTATGGAGCTAGCACCATTGTAGATATTGGAAACTGATGAAAATAAAGCTATACAACACATAATTACAAGGTAATCATGAAGATACTTTTTTTTTTTTTTTTTTTGAGACTGAGTTTCACTCTTGTTGCCCAGGCTGGAGTGCAATGGTGTGATCTCAGCTCACCACAGTCTCCACCTTCCGGGTTCAAATGATTCTCCTGCCTCAGCCTCCTAAGTAGCTGGGATTACAGGCATGTGCCACTACGCTCAGCTAATTTTGTATTTTTAGCAGAGACGGGGTTTCCTCATGTTGGTCAGGCTGTTCTCGAACTCCCGACCTCAGGTGATGAAGATATATTTTAAGAACAAATCAAAAAGGTCAACTCTGTTCATGTTACCGAAGTTATTTGAAAGGGTAATTGTAGCTTGGGATTAAATTCCTGGAAAAGTCTTGTATGCCACACAGCTCAGAACAAAATGAAGATAACATGCTCTGGAAAACAGTGTCACATGATCAAAGGGGAATTTTGACTGATAACGATGAAGACACCAATGTCAAAGTTTGCAAGAAGCATTTGAATAAAATTGTATCAAGAATAAAATAAAAAAATAGCACTGAAGCAAAATTTCACATTTAAAAATATATATGTGTGCCTGGGCGTGGCGGCTCACGCCTGTAATCCCAGCACTTTGGGAGGCCGAGGCGGGTGGATCACAAGGTCAAGAGATCGAGACCATCCTGGCTAACACGGTGAAACCCTGTCTCTACTAAAACAAAAAATTAGCCAGGTGTGGTGGCGGGCGCCTGTAGTCCCAGCTACTCGGGAGGCTGAGGCAGGAGAATGGCATGAACCCGGGAGGCGGAACTTGTAGTGAGCTGAGATCAAGCGAGCCACTGCACTCCAGCCTGGGTGACAGAGCAAGATTCCGTCTCAAAACAAAACAAAACAAAACAAAATGTGTAATTAAATTAACAACTTCATATAAACACATAGTTACTATTTTGTTACAGTTTTATAATAAGGTATTACAGTTGACCAAAAAACTTTATGCTCAATGACCTTTCTCTAAGTTCTGGAACCCTAAGTACACCGGCATCTTTCTCATCCACTCGGCACTCTCACAATCATCTCAAAATTAAGAGATCCAATACCAAACTTATGAGTGTCTCCCCAACAAAAACAAGGAAACCAAAAACAAAACGGAAAATCAAAACCAGGCTCTCTTCCTGTTTTCCTTATCTGAGTAAAAAGCATCTCTATCAACCCAGTGACTCATGCTAGAAACCAGGGATTCAGTTTTGACCTTTCTTCTCATTTACCCTTCCAATGTACCCTTCCATTTACTCAATTCATCAACAAATTCTGTCAAATTTATCTCTGAAATTTTTCCTTGTTTCTACTCCTCTATATTCCTACTATTAACACTGTGCAACAAGCCAATCTGTCTCGAGTTTAGAGTTCAAACTACTGCCTACTTTCCCAAACGAGGAGACTTCCACTCTTGACTTCCTCTAATCCATTCTCTATACAGCACACTAGAATGCTTTTACAAAATCTAGTATCTTTTTCTTGCTTTAAAGCAAAAGTTAATACCTTTCAACACCTTTCCATTACACTTAAAAATCCAAACCCTTAATCCTAGTTTACTCAGCCCTATATATGACCTGGTTTCTGCCCAGCTCTCTGACCTTATCTAGCCTCACATTGTTCTCCACCTTCATGGGCTCTCTTTGATTAATTAACACTTTCTAGTTTCCAGGCTTTCACAGGGGCTTTCCATCTGCTAGGAATTGTATAGCCTGGATTTACCTGGTCAGTAGCATTATAATAAGACTACAACTACAACAACAACACTGCAAGTATGGTCCTAATTCTATACGATGGTGTTTAAGGATGCTTTCATAGATGAGAAACAGGTAACTGAGGATAAGGGAGTTTTGAAAGCCAAAGCTTGAGGAAACTGCAGTACAACATAAAAACTTTTGCTCCTCAGAGCCTCAGACAAAAATATAAATGGTGTATTAACTTGTGTATCATAGAAAACATACGGAAAAAAGCAATAAGGTTGCCCAAAATCAAAGATACAAACTAACAACAGGCTAGGGTTTATGTGCATGTAGTGAAAACTCCACAGACATGGGAAGAAATGGAGACAAAAGGAAGACAACATATATATACACATATGTAAGGTCTCCATATTACTCAGGATAAGAAAACTACTTTCTACTAAATTAAAATGTCATCTATCACAAGATGTCTCGGAATTGAGTCAGAAGCAATGAAACAAGGCACATCTGGGCCAGCAGCAAGCATACTATACATTCTTCTCTCTCATACTGCTTTCTCCAACATTTCTCTTTTAACATACCAGGCATTAAAAGTGTGTAGCCACACAAGCTTACCAGCTTCGGCAAAGTGAGGACCACTGGTAGAGGGCACTTAAAAAGAAGAACAAAAAACTATGCTTCAGACAGTACAGCACTAGTATAGAAAAAAAAAATGCCTATTACCTTGTTACTATTGCTTCCATAACCGTGAAATCATTAAGAAGGAGATAACAATTTGAGAAAATTGATTCATCTCTCTCTCCACTAGCTTAAAAGGGTTCATAGGTAAGTCCAGTAAGAGAAAAGTCAAATACAAATTTTAATGAGAAATGAGAGGGTCTAGGTAAAGTCTAATGGTAAACAGAACAGCCTGTTTTGCTTCACATACCCCACTCTCCTTCCTCTTAAAGGAGTACATCATACTTTAAGTCCAAACGTGTATTTTTCTAGTTCAGAGATCAATAACAGGACCAGTAAAGGAGTTTGACTTGTATAACAAAAAAGAATAGGTCTCAACAGGAAAGGTTCATGTAGGATCAACTTGGCAGGAAGGCCTAGCATTAAAACTGTTTGTCAGAAGCTTGGAAAAGGTTCCCTCAGCTTTCTTCTCCTACGCTTTTTTTTTTTTTTTTTTTTTAAACACCGCCTAAGAACAAATATTGGAGATTTTACTGTTATTTGTTGCTGTGCAGGTAAGCTAATTAAGTAAAAATGTCCTAATTACATGCTGGTCCTCCTTCACCTCAAAGCTTAAAACTTAAAATGTTTATATAATGCCTAGAGGTTCAAGAAATGTTCACGTGTGTTACATCTGAATGTTCTATTTATTGACCTCAGTGGTAGTTATACAGGTGTGTCTACTTCTGTATGTGATTTATTTATCAGTAAGTTTTAAAAAGTGTTTACAGGGAAAATATTTGACATGCATTAACACTGGTATGGGGGGATCTGGATAAACTCTACTACTACTTGGAGAACTCCTAAAAACAAAATACACAAAGCAATAGAAAAGATAACAAAAATCTGTCCAGTGGTTACTCAAAAGACCCAGAAAGCCATGAGGCAGAGTAGATCAACAAAGTAACCCTGGAACTTCATGTATGAGAAAGTACACGACGCCACTAACAGTAAAAGGTTTAGGGACAACAAAGAGGTATCCACAGATCCTCTTTCCCCACTACTTAAGTTCTACATAATGTCCTCACTCTCCCATAATGTCCACCCTTACCCTCCCGACCACTTGGCCTCTAGCTATCAAACACTGGCATCTCTCACTTCCAGAGGACCATGGAACATGTTAGTCTTCTTTATCACCCTTCCCCTCCTTCTCGTGTGACCTGCTATTCCCTTTTTTGTTTTGAGTTTTGCTCTGTCACCCGGGCTGGAGTGCAGTGGCATAATCATGGCTCACTGCAACCTCCTCCCGCTGGGCTCAAGCAATCCTCACACCTCAGCCTCCTAAGTAGCTAGGACTATGGGCACAGGTCACCACACCCAGATTTATTTTTTATTTTATTTTGGTATTTTGGTAGAGATGAAGTTTCACCATATTGCCCAGGCTGGTCTCGAATTCCTGACCTCAAGTGATCCGCCTACCTCAGCCTTCCAAAAGTGCTGGGATCACTGGTGTGAACCGCCGTGCCCAGCCTCTCCTATCTCCTGATCACTACTACTGAAGTCCCTGTCCCAACACCACTGAAGCCCTCATCAATAGCTTGACACCAAATATATCTACTTCACTGACAGGAAGAGGTTGAGAGTAAGTTCTCAGTTTTACATCCCAGAAATGAGAGCTACGTTTTTAAAATTCCACATTGGAATTATAAATTTAAAAGTCAAACACTTTTACAGTTTATAAATAAATATTATTGATTTCTAATATTTGCCATTTGTTATGAGGGAAAAACAAATTACTTTTGTTATGCCCTGAAACTTTAATCACAATTTGTAATACTCGATGGAAAAAATGGATTCTATTCTTCCTCAAACACAGTCACACTAAATTAGAGTGCTTTAATCAAGAACTTTTAATAAATGGTAGAGATAAGAACCTATAGTAAATGATAGAGAAATACAGAAATCTTAAGAAAGGTGAGCTTCCTTAGCTATATTAATTTAGAATATCATTTGGTTTTCACTTAGGGCTGCTCAAAATGTGAAACAATGAAATACAGAAATTGTACCCAAGAAAACTATTATGCCTGTAATACTTCAATTATACCTTAAATAAGTTTTTTCACCGCACAACTATCAAACAACAGTGAAATATGAGCTGGCTAATATTTTAAAAAGGAGTAGCTATTTACTCCAGCTCTCTTTTGATTAGTAAAAAAAGAATTTTTTTTAAAAGGAAATAGCTGGCAAAGACCGAAATGAACATTTAATGTGTAGAAGTATAGCTCCATATATAAATTGGTATTAATATAATTGGTTTTCCAGTTGAGTCTAAATCAATTAGAAGGTATATTTTCAAAAAGCAAAATGTGGATAGATCTTCTGAACTGTCTTCTTTGAATTTAGGAATTTTAAGATAAAATACTTTGTTATATAAATTTTCTGAACTTCACATAGCCAGCTGTGTTGCTTGTGAACATCCTTAAGAGGGTATGGTTTAGTACTGTGGTACGGAACTGGGGCATGGAGAAATTTTCAGCTTACCTTATGTATTTATGCACTGTTTAAATTTTTTCCCAATGAACAAGTACTTTCAGTAATTAAAGAAAAAACATAATTGGATTTGTAGGAGTTGGGAGGATACAACAAAGAAAAAATACATTATTAAAACGTCTCTTGAGGTGAACAAAAGATAGCTCTTCCATAACAAAACAAATTACTTAGGAAAATAACATTTATTTAAACATATTCACATTTTCTGCTGAAATTACAATCCCCGAAAAAGCATTCAGCTAAGCAGGGAAAAGCAAACCATTGTTGGAAAACTCTTTGGGGTTGGTGGGGCTTTATTTATGCAATTGCTAATAAATCTTAAAACTACTCTTCAGCTCCTCTCTGATTTTCTCTCAAATATATTAACGCAGTGGTTCTCAATGTGTGGTCCCAGACCAACAGCATCAGCACACTTGTTAAACTGAAAACTCACAGGCTCTATTCCAGACCTACTGAATCAAGAACTCTGGCTTGGATATCCATATGCAGAAGAATGAAACTGGACTCCTATTTCTCACTGTATACAAAAATCAAGTCAAGATGGATTAAAGACTTAAAAATAATATCTAAAACTATAAAGCTACTACAACAAAACACAAGGAAAACACTTCTGGACATTGGTCTAGGCAAAGATTTTATAGCCAAGACCTCAAAAGCACAGGCAACAAAAACAAAAATAGACAACTAGGACTATATTAAGTGAAAAGGCTTCTGGATGGCAAAGGAAACAAGAGTGAACAGAAAATACACTGAATGGGAGAAAACATTTGCAAAATATTCATCTAATAAGACCCTAATATCCAGAATATACAAGGAGGTCAAATAACTCAACAGCAAACAAATAAACAAAAAATCCACAAAATAATCCCATTAAAAAGTGGGCAAAGGAACAGACATTTCTCAAAGGAAGACATACAAATGGCCCAGGGGTATATGAAAAATCTTCAACGTCACTAATCACTAATTGCATTTGAAATGAAAATGAAAACCACAATGAGATATCATCTTAGCACAATTAGAATGGCCAGTAATAAAAAGACAAAAAAAAAAAAAACAGATGCTGATGAAGATGCAGAGAAATGGGATCTCTTATATACTGTTGGTGGGAATGTAAATTAGTACAGTAACTATGTAAAATAGTACGGGAATTTCTCAAAAAACTAAAATTGTAACTATCATCTGACCCAGCAATCCCACTACTGGGCATTTATCCAAAGAAAAAGAAATCAGTATGGAGACATGCACTCCCATGTTTATTACAGCACTATTCACAATAGCAAACATCAGCAATCAACCTAAGTGCTCATCAATTGACAAATGGATAAAGAAAATTGTGGTACATGTACACAGTGGAATACTATCAGGCCATAAAAAAGAATGAAATACTGTCATTTGCAGCAACAAAGATAGAACTAGAGGTCATTATGTTAAGTGAAATAAGCCAGGTGCAAAAGGCAATTGTAACATATTCTTACTCATATGTGGGAGCTAAAAAAAGCTGATCTCATGGAGGTAGAGAACAGAATGATAGATACCAGAGGCTGGGAAGGTTGTGTGTGTGTGTCTGTGTGCAGGGAAGAAGATGAAAAGAGGTTGGTTAATGGGTACAAAAATACAGTCAGATAGAAGGAATAAGTTCTAATGTTCAACAGCAAAGTAGAATAGCTATAGTTAACAACAATATATTATATATTTCAAAACAGCTACAAAAGAGGCCTTGTAATGTTCCCAACACATAGAAAAGATAAACAGTTGAGGTGATAGATACCCCCAACACCCTGAGACTTGATCATTACATATTCTATACATGTAACAACATATCACACATACCACACAAATATGTACAAATATTATCAGTAACAATTTTTTAAAAAAGAAAAAACTTTGAGAGGGGTAGAGGAAGGAGTCGGGGTAGCAAACTGTGTTTTTATAAGGCTACCAGGCGATTCTGAGTTTGATAACCACTGTATTTTGGTAGAATAACAGTATTGCATTTTATTATAATTATTTTCATTTCACAATATGAACTTGATAATTATAATTTGTTTTAAATACTCCCAGATAACATGTTCCAGGTTAATTTCATAAGGATTGTATTTTTTAGTAATTAAAAAAACAAATTTTGGGGAAAAGGAAGAAGAGACACAAACATGAAAGATACAATGCTTAAGAAAAAATTTTAAATACATATTTGTGGTTCAGGTCACTATTAACGAACCAATGGGCATGGTGCTTACTACAATCTCTAATATTCTGCAGAGGGCTATGCAAGTACAAATTTATGCTAATAAAGAAAAACATTACATTACTTCTATGACTTCAATTACCATCTATATTAAAGATTCTTAATCAAGGGCACTAACATCTCCTAGGGACTCTCTCAACTTCTACAAGGTCTCATTCTTCCCCACTTACCTTATCGCCCAAATGGTTATTGTTACTGTAAAGGGTGTATCATACACTTCCAGTGTACTGGATAGATGAAAGTTTAAGAATTATTGGCCTTGACTGTAAGACCTCACTTCTGAATTTCTGCATGCTATATATTTCCACTTGGAGATCTAATAAGAACCTCAGATTCAATCTGTCTAAAACTGAACTCATTATTTTGCCCCACTCCTTTTCATTCCTTAGCTTAGTGAATACAGCACAAAACTGCCTAAGCCAAAAACCTAACATCTTTGACTCCTCCCTCCCCTGCCACCCCTCAACCAATCGCCAAGGCAGTTCATTTTACTTTCAAAGTACCTCTTGATCCATCCATCCTTTTTGCCAGTATCCTGGCCCAGGCCTCTAGCATCTTTCCCCTGGATTAGTAACTCAGATTCCTACTCAACTAATTCTGGCTCCGGTTTTACTGTTCCTTCCAGAAAAAGGCAAATTTCTAAAGGGTAAATCTAATCATTTCACTCTATTGCTTAAAAATCCTTCAATGGCTCTCTGTTGCCCTCAAGTTGCATACAACTACAGAGCTTTCATCGCCTGATCTCTCTTTTGGGCTTTAAATCGCATACCATCATTCATGACACCAGCTATACTGAATTTTAGTTCCTGAAAAGCAGCATTTTTTCTTCTGTTAACCCCTCTGACGCGGTGTTACTCAGCTCTCTTCACTGGGCTAATTTCTAGTTATTCTTTATGATCCAGTTTTGATGTCGCTTCCTTCATACAGCCATCTCTCACCTCCACAAATGTTATATTCAACAAATGTTATACTCAACAGCATCTCTAAGTACAGTACTTATCATCGTACTGTGCAGTAACCATGTATCTCCTCCTCTAAATTTCAAGCTCCACCTAGAATAAGAACCATGTCTATTTTTTTCGTATTACAATCCTAGAACCACAGCAGCAATATAGTATAAAACTGAAAGCATGAGCTCGTCAGAGAGGCCTAAACAGTGTTACAAGCTGTGAGAATTTGGGAAAGTTACTTAAACTCTAAGTTTCCTCATCTGTAAAGTATAAATATACCACCTTTCAAGACTATTCACGGATTAAATGTGAAATGTGAAATATTTGGCACAGTGCTTGATACACAGAAATGTTAGCTATTATTACTTAATACAGTACATATCAAAGAAAATATGTGCTAAATGAATACACTGTTCACAAATTATTAAAAACATTTAAATAATGCTAACCTCGTATAATTCATTATATTTCCATGTAAAGTATATAATTCTAACAGTAGTTTTCAGTTTAAATCATGTCCATGGCACTGAAGTTTCTTATAGACAATATTTAGTTGAGTTATAAAGCAGAATGTTCAAAAAGAATGACCTGTGCCTCATTTTCAGGAACAATTTGTTTATGAATTCGAATTTGCTCCAAGCCAGGACTTTCTAGAGAATTTGGGGAAGTGTTACAAATTGAGGCAGTTACATTATACCTTGCTGACTGATAAAAGCTGTAGTATTCAAGTCTATTTTCCCTTGAGTTTTCTGATGCCTTTAGTTTTTGTTTAAACTGAACAACTTTGTAGATCAAAAAAATGATTAAAACACAAGCTAAGATGAAAAAAGCTAGCAAAATGTCAAAAGCCTCATTCAACTTCTCAACTTCTTGTGTACAAATTAGAGATGCTTTCCCTGACATTGAAGCAGCATCAATCGGTACAGCACTGTTTTTTTCCAAGTTCAAGGTAACAGAAGTAGTCAGCTGTATTTGTACAGGTAACACTGCTGTAGTCTCTAATGGATTACCAAAGGCATTCTCTTGAAAAAATCTACCAGCAGGTGAAGTAGTAATTTGTTCCCAGAAAGTAATGTTCTCAGTCTCAGTATTTTCCAGAGGATTGCCATTTGTGGTTACTTTATGCCAGGCCACCATTAGCGCAGTAGTCTTGTGACGAATATCAGGAGATTTTACAACAGCCCAAGTTCTGGATACATTTATTGAAGACGTAACACAATTTGTAATGTTAATATAACGTAATGCTCTGCCACGCATGGATGGGGGATTCTGACAATAGATGTTTAGAGTAATGGCTGAAGATGCTAGCCAGTCTTGAAGGCCCAAAAGTTGGCAGTTACATTCCCAAGGATTAGAATTTGCCTGAAGATGAATCAGTGAAGACAATGGCTTAAGGACCCTTGGATGCAAGTCTGTAAGATTATTAAATGACAGATTAAGGATCTTCAAAGATGCTCCCATATTTTCAAATGTATCATTATCAATGCTAATTATTCTGTTTCTATCTAACTTAAGGTAAATTAAATTCTTTAACAAACTAAATGTGTCAGAATTTAAATTCTCTAAATCATTATGACTTAAGATCAAATGTTTAAGATTATTAATTCCACTAAACCCATCCCTAGTAACATTTCTAATTCTTGAATTTTTCAGCAGGAGGTATTCCAAATTGACAAGTCCTTTAAATGCAAAGGGCTGTATTGCTTCAATAGGATTATGAGACAAAGAAAGTCTTCTAAGACTTTTAAGTACTTCAAAGGCATTAGATGGTACTTTTGTTAAATTATTACTTTCTAAATACAAACAAGCAAGGTTTTCAAGATGTTGAAAGGCTGATTCTGATATCCTCAAAATGTTATTGTTTGATAAGTCAAGTATCCGAAGAGTAACCATACCAACAAAGGTACCACTTCCAAGGACAGTGAGGCGATTCCTTTGTAGATTTAAGTACTGAACTGAAACTAGATCATTAAATACTCCTCTTGGAACAAAAGATACCTGATTAGACTGTAAATATAAATTACGAAGATTTAAAAGTCCCTTAAATATTCCAGGATCTAAGCGTTTTATGAAATTATTATTTAGAAATAGAAAATATAGACGCCTCAATTGAACAAAGGCTTTTGGATATACATACAGAATGTTAGAATTATCCAAATACAATGCTACAAGAGAATGAAGTCCTGTTAATTCACTTTCATTTATATAAGATATATTATTCCCAGTCAGATACAGAAAAACTGTACTTTCAGGAAAATTCTTAGGAATACTCGAAAGGCCTAAGTTACGGCAGTTAATTTGTCTCCCAGTGCAGAGCTGACAAACAGACGAACATCCAAGTATTTCCTTGTGGAGTAATAATAAAAGATAACAGGTAACAACCAGAAACAGTCGTAGGCAAGGCAGAGAAAACTGTAATCCACACATATCCCTGTTCTTGGTTTTTCTGTTCAGATCAGAATTGGCTACAAAAGAGAAGGTAAAGCTTTAAATCATCAAAACTTCATCCCATGAATGGTTTTTTTTTTTTTATAATACTATAACTTCTGTATTCTATTTTAATTAGGATCAGCCAATAATACTATCATAAATCATACCATGGTAATAGCATAAAATAATGAGTATGGAATACTTTCTAGAATTATTAACATGATCAGGCCATTAACCCATTACTTGACAAAACAGTTCAGATTAATGAAACATTTGCTAACTTAAAAATTACAAATGATTACAACATAGGTGACAAATGAGGTAGGAATGAGAATCTTTTAATTTAATATGTCCCTTTAACAACATAAAGTCTAATATCAAATAACATTATAATTTATGAAAATACAAATTCACTACAGAACAATTAATCTCTACATTAGTTTTCACAAAACTATTTTCATGTCAACTAAAAGTTCATATTTAAGTAAATAATCTTACCAAGAAAAGGAAATTCGCATTATTAACACTCAGCTGATTCAGTAAAGGTTTTCTTTTTAAATCTGAAGAACGACATTTCTAAACTCCATTTTGTTCTGTGGCATTGCTGACCTCCACCCCACCACTTTTTTTTTTTTTAAGTCACCGTTTGCTCAGGAAACACCACTCTTCACATTGGTTCCTTTACAGTCAATGTGTAAAACAGAGGTTGCCATGGATACAGGAAGCTAAGAGACAGGAAGTAATTTTATCTGTGTTTCAAAAGTATTGCTGAACGGAAATCTCAGGAACTTATTTTTTCAGAATGCAGTTAGAGTTTTCCTAATATACACATCAAAATATCTCCCATAATGTAAAATAATAGTTTTTAAAGGATACTTGAAAACGTTAGTTATTCAGAATCCAAATATCTATCAACAGACTCTAGCTATCAACAACATAGCTACTGAATGGAAAAGGCTAGTTGAAATAAGATGTATATAGAGTAATACAATTTTTTGTAAACTTTTTAATGAACAAAATATTTATGTTGTTTTAAATACACATTGAAGACTTCAACTTTATGCTTTATTCCTTTAATAAAATAGGGGAAAATTTAGAATGAACATAAATGTTTTATATTATCCTCCAGTGCTCTTTTCAAAATTTTCAGAATATTTTTGGTTGCAAAAAATACTGAGTACTATTTAATATGTTAAGGTACTAATTGGTAGTAAGGTACTAATTACTAATAAGGCACTAATTGGTAGAGTTGGATTATAAGATGGTAAGAAGCTGCATACCAAATTACTGACATAGGTTATCTTTGCAAGAAAAGTTGGGGAAAGTAAAAGAGGCGATGTTTTGCCCTATATATATCTGTATTAGTTTGAATCTTTTAGAATGAAAATTGAGAATTTTAAATCTAAATTTTCAGGAATTTAAAGAATCAGATATACATTGTTTATATTATATATTGTTCAGTCATTAACTTTCTTTCATTAACTAACTTTAAGCTAGTTGCTTAAGCTTTCTAATTCTGACTTTTATTAATATTACTAATACCCTGATAATAGTCCTAAAATATCAAGTTATGTAATTGTATACAACTCTCCTTTGTTATTAAAGCAGTTTCATTTCACATCAAGACAACAATTACTTTAGATAATAATATGAATTATGTCCATATTAGATACCTGAAATAATACCTAGCATTATCTTTCCATGACGAAAAATTCAGCAATGCATGCTGGATAGCAGATCTTTATCAAAATGATTTATGATTCTTATACCTATCCTTTATGGCTGGCTATTGTTATTGCGATCTTATGCATTAAAAATGGAAAACAAAACAACTGACAGAAATGACATGAACTTGAGGTAGGAGTTAGGTTTCTCAGGTCCATTTTGTTTAGTACTTCCAATAACACACAAGTGATATGAGGCTTGTCCCATGGATTTTTCAACTGCATCATACAACTTAAAGAATTAGGAAAAATTCAGAACAAGGGTCCTTTGAAATCAAAATAAAATTAAAGAGAAAAAACCCACAAAGTAATATAACCAGAGTATGAATTAATTTTGTTCTCTATGCCAAAAAATATCCAAAGCAGCTGCAATACTTATTAGGATGCAAAGGTAGAATTTTTAGGAAATTGTATTAAGGAAAAATGACAAAATAAAATCTCACTTCTCACATTCTAAAAACTGAAGGAAACTAAACTGACTGCAACAAAACAATTAAATATAAATAGTACACTGTAACTCTCAGGTTGAATGCTTAAAAAAAAAAATTCAATCTCCAGCAAAACAAAGTTTAGTCTTTCTGTTCCCTTAGGAGTTGTTGTTCTTAGAGACAACTGATCAACAACGATTCCTCATTACCCTTTTCTGATTACTAATGTTCATTACAACTATTACTGAACACTATGCTCAGCCTCTTAAATTAGCTTTCTATTTCTTCCCAGAAAATTGACTCATTGAGGTGTTTTCTGCAGGGGCCATTGAAAATAATATGCTAAGAATAGATAAGGCTCAAGGACAGTATCTCTAGCTAGTTGCACTTTCAATGAACTCCAGTAGTCAAGGACAGTATCTCTAGTTGAACTTTTAATGAACTCTAGTAGGTGCCAAGAAGGCAGACAAAATAAGAAAGAACTTAGAGACAAGGAACTAAGCAGAAGGTTATATCTGGGTGCAGAAAGTTTGTTTTGCATTGTGTTATTTTTGCTGATGTGGGATTTATGGGGTATATAAATAAAGTAAGGCGGAGGCTCTAGGCGCAGCCGCCATGTTCTCTGTTTGTCTTTGTCTCTTGTGTCTGTTCATTCTCCACCACCCCCGGCACGGTCCCCAATATTTTCCTCTCATTCTTACTGCTGAAACCTTCTTTTACACTCCCTTTGTCTCCAGATCATCTCATGCTTCTGGTATCAATACACAACTATTCTCTTTTCCATTCAGATTCTGTCCATACTAAAACAAGAATGTATAAATAACAGAGTAACTGTTCCATTAGCATCTTTTAAATAGACATCATCTGTATGTATGCATGTATTCTTTTGAGACACAGTCTTGCTCTGTCGACTAGGCTAGAGAGCAACAATGTGAACACAGCTCACCACAGCATCGACCTCCCAGTCTCAAGTGATCCTCTTCCCTCAGCCTCCTGAGAAGGTAGGATTGCAGGTGCTTGCCACCATGCCTGGCATTTTTCTTATTTTTGTAGAGACAGGGTCTTGCCATTTTGCTCAGGCTGGTCTTGAACTAATAGGCTCAAGTAATCCTCCCACCTTGGCCTCCCAAAGTGCTGGGATTATAGGTGTGAGCCACTGTGCCCAGCCTATATGTATTTAGACATATAGCATCTATATATAAACCAATCAAGATTGGTTTACATATAAAGAACGGCTTATAATAACAGCAGTTACTGATTTTATGGACTTTAAAAGTTACTGATAGACCTAAAATCAAGAGAATGAAAATGTGAGATGGGATTTGCAATTAAAAAATAATCCAGCTCTTTCTGCCATCATGAAGCCTGTCGAGGCCTGCTTGGAACATGACTTCCAAAAGGCAAATATTTCTGGAAGGCTGTCATCCAAAGTCATTTTTGCTGCTACAGGCAAGGTCTCTGAAACCAAAGGGAGTACACAGATCTTCTTAAAATTGAAGGTGTTTATGCCCAAGATGAAACTGAATTCTATTTGGGCAATAAATGTGCTTACGTATACAAAGCAGAGAACACAGTGACTCCTGGCAGCAAACCAAACAAAACCAGAGTATTCTACAGAAAGGTAACTTGGGCCCAAGGAAACACTGGCATGGTTTTTGCCAAATTCCAAAGCGATCCTTCTGCTAAGGCCATTGGACATAGATGCTGTAACCCCTTAAGGATTTAAACTAATGAAAAGTAAATAAAGTGGACTGTGCTCTTAGAAAAAAAAAATTAGCAAACAATTTGAAAATTATTTTGCTCAATGTAGGAGATAAATTCTAATGAGGGGCAGTACATCTCAATATAGACCTCTTATCAGTTGCAGAAAAAAAAAAAAACATAATAACTATATACAATGGAGAAATCAGGTAACACCTTGATCAGCATTAACATTATCAGTGAGAAACAGATGAGCACCATGTGACTTTGCCTGTGATAGTCCAAGAGGGACACATCACTTATGCAATATTCTAATGGGAGATGCACACATAAATCGAACCATAAGAAAATATCAAACCACAAATGAGGAACATTCTATTCTGTTGGGGAGTTGGAGAGAGGATGGATGGGAGATAAAACAGAGAGGCAATTGGAAAGATGGAGAGAGATTATAAGGAGTGGATTATTTAAAATTTTATAAGAGAAAAATAAAAGACTGAAGAAATTACATGACAGAGTAAAAGAGACTACAAAAACACAAGAGCTAAAGCAATAACTGGTCCTAGACTGTAAGTACTGAGAAGTAAAAGACCATGACAAATGCAACTTACACAGAAATGGTTCAGAATATAAAACACCTATCTAGTTATCTGACAGAAAATGTGTATCACGCAACAAATTGGGACAAAAGTTAACAATAGGTGATTCTGGGTAAAGGTCATATGTGTGTTCTTTACTGTTCTTGCAGTGTTTTTCTAAGTTTGAAATAATTTCCAAATGAAAATATCATGACATTAGCTATGATATTCATGTAAAATTTGTCCATGCACATTACTGCCAAGATATGTCACCATTTCTAAGTTTCTAATGTATGCTTTAAAATAAAAACAGAAACAAATATTGTGCTCCTATAACATGGCAAAACTATGAATATCTCTATTTGCTCAATTGTCAACAAGAAAAGTAACTAAGAAATTTTTAACTGCAAATCTGTGAGAATAAAAAATAAACTTTATGTACTTTATGCATGAGAAGCATAAAATTTCAACTATGCCTGTGACTACAAGGGTTTAAAAGCAAACTGATACTTCCTAAGGATGTACTGTCACTGGGACACTTTCAAGGAACATTATTAATCATCCCCTCAGCATGACTTTGGAAGAACATTTTTAACTTCTTGATATCTGTTCTGTTACCCAGTCATCTTGAGAAGCAATATTCTATTTCTATGGACAATTTTAGGTACCATTCTCATTGCCGCTATATGATGATCAATTTGTTTGTTGTATATTGGCATAGTTTTACACTGCAAAGCACAGAAAGCAGAACTATTAAACAGAAGGGCTGTTCCAACTTAGAAAAAGCTAGCAGAGATGTATTAGAATTCAAAATATCTCCTCTTTCCCCTAGTTCCACCTGAAACCTTTGGAACACTAATCTCTCCTCTGACCCTATCCATCACCTTCTGCGTTTTGCTGAAAGACTAATCTCAGCAGATTATACTTCAGATCTGGGCTATATTAGAATTTCTCTTTCCTGTAAATTCCTTCCATTTTGATGGTTCTTATTTTATGTTTATAATACAATTTCTAGTTTATCATAATCCCTAAAATCCCCATAGTTTTAAACACACACACACACACACACACACACACACACACACACACACACACACACCCCGGAAGAAGAGAGGAGGGAGTAATTAGCCTAACAGATGATTTAATAAGGCCATGAGAGAGCTAAGTCTCTTCCAATAACTATATAATAACCTTTGTGAAATTATTTTCTTGCCTCAATAGACAATATTATAAAATGGATGAAGTTACATGAATGAAGACTGTATTGAATACAGAAACTAGCATATGGAGTTAAAAGCACAGATTTGGGAGTTACAGTTTGTATTCTGAGGATAATACATGACAAACAGCTACAGTTAGAAAGAAGTCCTACAATAAAATGGGCTGCCTTAAGGAGCAGGGACTTTTTATTAGCCAAGTATCCAAACAGAAGCTGAATGAACATCCCCATCAGAGATGCTATAGAAGGAAAGTTTATTACCAAATAATGATTAACCTAAATAACCCCTACGGGAACTTTCAATGTTAAGCCACCAGTGCTGAAGACCACCCAATACGGCTGTGAGGTATATATATAACTACTGCAGGGGCATCAAGGCTCCACACAATACTATCTATGTCAGGCATGAGACTAGTCAAATTGACAACTGTGTGAAAAATAATTCCAGAATCATGCCTGTTTTGGTAATTGGAATATGGTTAACTGCTTCTTAGTATCCAAACTGCTAACCTTTTCACAGCTGGCCTTTCAAGCATCTTATAGCTTGGATTTGACAGACCCTCTACCATTTAATCTCCATTATTTTGACCTGCTAAAGAAGCATCAGCAGCTCTTTCTCACTCCAATAACCAATGCTCATAATTCATCGATCTGCTCACAGATCAAACATATTTCTACTATGTAGTATAATACGGCTACTCAGTAATTCAGAAAAATTCCCTATATAAAATCTAACTCACAACTTTAAAAAGGAGTACACAGTCAGAAAGGTTAGTGAAGCAGAGAAATTAGGATAAACAGAATATAGGATTAACTCCTTTTGCTACTGCTGGATCAGATCTATTTATTGATAGAGTGCTTCTATGATCCAGAGTGTGTTCTCAACATTTTTCAAGTATTATCTCTTTTTAATTCTCACAGGAGCCCTATAAGGTAGGTACTCTGATTGGAGTACCTCATACAATGGATAAAAAAATGAGACATAGAGAAATTAAGAGTAAAGCTTTAAAGTAGCCGGGCGTAGTGGCAGGCACCTGTAGTCCCAGCTACTCGGGAGGCTGAGGCAGGAGAATGGCGTGAACCCGGGAGGCAGAGCTTGCAATGAGCCGAGATCGTGCCACTGCACTCCAGCCTGGGCGACAGTGCGAGACTCAGTCGCAAAAAATAAAAAATAAAATAAAATAAAATAAAAAATAAATAAATAGTAAAGCTTTATACCCCCAGAAGATCCTACCACATTTCCATATATAAAATTTTGTTCTTATGTAATGTATGATAGGAGTTTTTCTTAACAAATGGAACTTGAGAAAACGAAACTCAAAAAATGAACAATGTGCAGTGACCAAACTTCATAACTATGAAAGAACGTGAAAGACCTGACACAGTGGCTCACACCTGAAATCCTAGCATATTGGGAGGCCCAGGCAGGCGGACTGCTTGAGTGCAGGAGTTCAAGACCAGCCTGAGCAACATGGCGAAACTCCATCTCTACTAAAAACACAAAAAACTAGCTGGTGTGGTAGTGCAATCCTGTAGTCCCAGCTACTTGGGAGGCTGAGGTGGGAGAATCACTTAAGCTCAGGAGGTCAAGGCTGCAGTGAGCCGAGATCATGCCACTGTACTCCAGCCTGGGCAACCAGAGTAAGACCCAGCCTCAAAGCCTAAAAAAAATAAACAAATAAACAAAAACATATATACACAATTACTGTGTACTATAAAATCAAGATATTATAGTTTAAAGATCCTGTGTCCTGTGAATAAGCTAGAATTTTAGAGTTGTAAACACCAAATAATACTTCCAATGTATTTTCTATGTATAACGAAGTGGATAATCTTAATACATAGTTTCCTAATAAATGCACTGGATTTCTAGATAGAGGACAGAAAGAATGATTTGTTGTCCCTTTTATGAACAACTTAAATAAAAACGAGATATGTGGTTTTAAGTGGTTGGAAGAAGTACCTTACTTTAATAATGAAATATCTAGGAATATGATCTCATTTTCTAATCAGACTAACAAAAATGACTCAGAAATAGTAAAACCAGATTGTGGAACAGGAAAATTAGACAAAACAGTACTTGAGTACTTAATAGCCTGAGGTACTCAATACCTCAAATAGTACTTGAGGTACTCAACAGCCTGGCAGAGTAGACATTAAGAGTAAGATAGACTGGATTTGAATTTCAGTTTGGTACTTGATTTCGGGTAGGTAATTAGCCTTTATTAGTCTTGATTACACATTTAAAAGGTTTAATAAGGCTGGGCGCGGTAGCTCATATCTATAATCCCAGCACTTTGGGAGGCTGAGGTGGGTAGATCACCTGAGGTCAGGAGTTGAAGACCAGCCTGGCCAACACGGTGAAACCCTATCTCTACTAAAAATACAAAAATGAGCTGGCAGTGGTGGTGTGCGCCTGTGATCCCAGCTACTGGGGAGACTGGGGCAGGAGAATAACTTGAACCTGGGAGGTGGAGGTTGCACTGAGCTGAGATTGTGCCACTGTACTCCTGCCTGGGCGACAGAGCGAGGTCTCAAAAAAAAAAAAAAAAAAAAAAAAAAAAAAAAAAAAAAAAAGTAATATAATAATTAATAATAAATAAAAAAAAAAAAAAAGGCGGGCACGGTGGCTCACTGCCGTAATTCCAGCACTTTGGAGGCTGAGGCGGGTGAATCACAAGGTCAGGAATCGAGACCATACTTGGCTAAACATGGTGAAACCCCATCCTTAGTAAAAATACAAAAAAATTAGGCTGGGCGTGGTGGCACATGCCTGTAGTCCCAGCTACTCAGGAGGCTGAGGCAGGAGAATGATGTGAACCCGGGAGGCCGAGCTTGCAGTGAGCCAAGATTACGCCACTGCACTCCAGCCTGGGTAACAGAGCAAGACTCCATCTCAAAAAAAAAAAAAAAAAGTTTAATAATGTCCATCCCCATAGAGCTATTGGAAGAATCAACTGAAATGTGTGTAAAAAATGTATTGTATAAAGGCTATCATAAATTATGTGTTCTATTAGTTATTATTTACTTCTTGTTAGCAGTTTCTTCACACATAAACTAGATGAACATGGGAACGTTTCAAAAGAAAGAGATCTACCTACTGGATAAACTAGTACCATCACACAGTTGGTCAAATTAACAGTAGACACAATGATTTACTGGGTGGTCACATTCATTAAGCATTTTAGTAGGCATTATATATACATTCTCCAATTTATCATAATAAGCCCTAGGTGCTAGCTGTTATCACTGCTTCCATTTGAAATATGAGAAAACTGAGAATGATAGAAAACTGGTCCAACGTCACACTAACAGTACGCACAACAGGCATCTGAAGTTAATCTAGCTTCCCTTCCCATTATAATGCATATTTTTCTCTCTGGTACTCTGGATAGAACAAAAACAGAAGCTCAAGGAAAAGAATCTCCAAATAAAATAAAACAAAATAAAAAAGATGTTCCTCAGGCTATGAAGGAACCACTTGTGATGTACACATGCATCATCTACATGGGTAAAACTAGAAAGCATATCAGACTCATCATTTTACTCCTCTGAATACTTTTTCCAGTGTTATCCTTGTTGGAGCTAGTTATTCTGTGTACAATTATTTTTCTGTATCACGTCAACTACTTTGAGCTCTAGACCCAATACCTCACTCTCACTGAGAAACATCTCTTATTCTCATTGTAAAGCAGTTTGAGGTCCCGAAACATCAAAATAATCTCATTTGATCACAGTTTAGTTTTTCTCTGGTGATATGTTTAAAAGAAGCTTCTCATAGAATGGTCAGTGATTAGCTAACGGCACCCAGTGTCTGTCTACAATATGACTGTTACATACGAAAACAGTTTGCCAGAAGCCTTTATCTAATTTGCAGACAGGGCACGGTTCCTAGATACGAGGAAAGCATTGAGAAAGCAGTTCCAAATTCACAAGCATTCAGAAACTTTCCTAAGTAGTCACGACAGGAGATAGAAGACACAAATTATTGTTCTAAGATACCAGAGTGCAATGAACAATCATCTATCCTAAAGGTGAAGTACAATGGGTCTTCAGGGCACAGCATGGTGACTTACCACATAACAGCATCTTTAAAACATTGCTATTGTATTAGTGTCATAAGGTTGATATCAGAAGAGAACAGGTGAGCATTTTAGTTCTAATGTATGTTTCAAGGGTAAAGTAAATTTGTATTAAAAATGAAAACCAAAATAGACTATTTCCATTCATATCCTAATGTAGGAAGATAGAAACAGCTCAAAATACTTCAAAAGTGTGGCACTTTTTTTGGGGAGTGGAGAGGGGAATATCTGGTTTTCAAAGAACTTTCAGAAGCTAAACAAAAAAGTTTTATAAATGATTATACCCTTCAATGAAAAATCAGCATGCCAAGGAATTAATCATTTACTTTCTTTTTCAATGAAATTGCTTTGTATACAGATGAAAGGAGTGAGCATCCAACTGTAGTATCAACTGTTCTAACACTTGTCTACATTCTCCAGCTTCTGCTAGATTAAAGCTAACAAAATCCAGCTTACAATTATTAGCCAATTCAAAAATAGATCTTACTTAAATTATGCTGGAAAACCAGTCCCCAAACTCACAAGAGCCAAAAGATACACATGCATAGCTTATATAAAAAATAAAAACATTAAAAGCTGCATCAAAGAGGTTTTCTTTTCTAGTTGAACTGAAATAATCAGAACCAATAATTACTACAAATTGCATTAGATTATATACAAAGCAGGAAAACATACATAATGTAAAGATTCTTTTGATCTTCAAAGGATCAGCCCCTTTGTAAACCATATATTCAAAGAGTGGTAAGGGAGCAGAATTTAACATCTGAGGTCCTGAAACTTATATAAGTAATCTTATTCGTGTATCTATTTTCCTTGCATAACAAAGCAAGAAAGGGAATTAGTCATCATTCAATATACCCCACAAAGACTGTTTCTTTTACGACCAACCCTGGCAAAATAAAAATTGTAAAGAACCCTCCCCTTGTTACTTCACTGCCCCTTTCCACAAATTACTGTATAATCAGATAATAGAAACTAAGTTAGAAATCAGCTCAGGTTGTATTTTGAGTAAAAACATCAACAATAAGAGCAAGTACTCAGAGAGGAGGCAGAGCAATATGGCAAAACAGAACCCTCCAATGACCAATTCCTTGCATTCCTCCACTGGAACACCAATTTGCAGAATAATCTGCAGAACTATCCAAACGAGAAAATACCTTCACAAGAGCTAAAGAAACCAGGTGAGAGATCATAGTACCTGGTTTTAGCATAAAACAAGAAAGGGCAAATTGAAAGGGGAAGAAAGAACAGTCTTTCACTGCCTACACCACTCCTACCACAACTCCAGGCAGTACAAGGCAGAGAGAGAAGCTGTGTGCTTGGGGGAGACAGAGAAGGAAGTATGCCGACAGCTCTGCCTTGAAAACTGCTACCAGAACCCCTCTCCTCTCCCCACTACCCACAATAAATCACAGTACTGGGTCCAACTCCCAACAGTATAGCACAAAGAGAAACTCCTCGCATACAAGGGGAGAGAAAAGTAAGCAAAGGCCTTTGCCTGGGAACCCTAGGAATTCTCAAGTCCCTCAGGCTGGTGAACAGCACACCTGGCCTTAGGGCATTCTCTAGTGCTGAAATGGCTGCAGTGTCCACAGGCTTAGGGAAGTGAACAGTCAGTCCCTTTTGAATTCCTGAAGACCCTCTGAAGAAGGACAGGTACAAACAAGGCCAGGCTGTGAAGACAGGGAAAAATACCTAATTCTTTAAGGCTCAGACACTGACACACCTCTACAAGTCATCAAGAACATTCAGCTAAATATGATCTCATTTCATATTTATCAGACTATCTATCCTGAAAAGATGAAAGATCCATCCTGAAAAGATGGAGATGTACAATCCTTCAAAGAATTCAAAAGGAAGCTCAACAAATTTCAAGAAAACACAGAAAATCAGTTCAGAAACTTACCAAAAAATTTAACAAAGATATTGAATTTTTTTTGGGGGGGGGAGACAGAGTCTCACTCTGTCGCTCAGGTGGGAGTGCAGTAGCACGATCTTGGATCACTGCAACCTCTGCCTCCTGGGTTCAAGTGAGTCTCCTGCCTCAGCCTCCCAAGTAGCTGGGATTACACATGTGTAACATCACACCCTGCTAATTTTTTGCATTTTTATTTTTTAAAAAATCAAACGGAAATACTGGAGGTGAAAAAACAACGGACAAACTGAAAAATACATTAGAGGATCTCAACAGCAAAATTGATCAAGCAGAAGAAAAAAATCAGTAAGGTAGAAGACAGAATGTTTGAAAATACAGTCAGCCTGGGTGTGGTGGCTCACATCTGTAATCCCAGCACTTTGGGAGGCTGAGGTGGGTAGATAGCTTGAGCTCAGGTGTCTGACCAGACTGGGCAACATGGCAAAACCCCATCTCTACAAAAAATACAAAAATTAGCCAGGTGTGGTGGTATGCACCTGTACTCCCAGCTAACTGGGAGACTGAGGAAGGAGGATCGCTTGACCCCAGGAGGTTGAGGGTGCAGTGAGCCATGATCATGCCACTGCACTTCAGCCTGGGCAACAGAGTAAGACCCTGTCTCAATCAATCAATCAATCAAAAGAGAAAAAGGAAGAAAACGCAATCAAAGGAGGAGAAAAACTGAAAAGAAATGAATAAGGCTTATGAGATCTATAGGACAGCATCAAAAGACCAAATGTAGCCAGGTGCAGTAGCTAACACCTGTAATCCCAGCACTTTGGGAGGCTGAGGTGCGTGGATCACCTTAGGTCAGGAGTTCGAGACCAGCCTGACCAACATGGCAAAACCCCATCTCTACTAAAAATACAAAATTAGCTGGGTGTGGTGGTATATCACTGTAATCCTAGCCACCCGGGAGGCTGAGGCAGAATAATTGCTCGAACCCAGGTGGCAGAGGTTGCAGTGGGCTGAGATCGTGCCATTGCATTGCAGCCTGGGCAACAAGAGTGAAACTCCATCTTAAAAAAAAAAAAAAGCAAATGTGAGAGTCACTGACCTTCAAGAGGGAGAGAGAAAGGGGTAGAAATAGTAAAAAAATAATAATAATAGAAAATTTTCCAAATCCAGAGGAAGATATAAATATTCAGGGACAAGAGGGTCAAAGACCACCAAGGAGATTCAACCCACATAAGACAATTCCAAGACATATATATAATAATCTAATTCTCAAAGGTCACAAAGAGTGGATCCTAAAAGCAGCAGCAATAAAACCAGTAACATATAAAGGGGCTCCAACACATCTGGCAGCAGACTTTTCAGTGAAAATCTTCCAGGCCAGGAGGGATGACATATTCAAAGTACTGAAGGAAAGAAAGGGGCAACCAAGAATACTGTAACTAGCAGAAATATACTCCAAACATGAAGGACAGATAGAGACTTTCTTAGACAGATAAAAGCTGAGGGAATTCATCACCACAGGCCTGTCTTACAAAAACTGCTAACAGTGGTAAAATGTAACAAGAAAACATCTGGATGGATAAAATTCTCTGGTAAAGGTAAACTACACAGCTATGGTGGTCCATGCCTGTAGTCCCAGCTACTCAGGAGGTTGAGTTGGAAGGATCACTTGAGCCCAGGAGATCAAGGCCTGCCTGAACAATAGAAGCTAGACCCTGCCACTTAAAAAAAAAAAAAAAAAAAAAAAAAANCTACACAGACAAAAATTCAAAATAATACTCTAATTGTGGCGAGTATATCACTCATATCTTTATGAATTATAAAGACAAAGACAAAACTCTTTTTTTCTTTTTGAGACAGAGTCTTGCTCTGTCACCCAGGCTGGAGCGCAGGGGTACGATTTCGGCTCACTGCAACCTCTGCCTCCCAGATTCAAGTGATTCTTGCGCCTCAACCTCTGAAGTAGCTGGGATTATAGGCATGCACCAACACACCCAGTTAATTTTCTGAATTGTTTTTCAGTAGAGATGGTGTTTTGCTGTGTTGCCCAGGCTAGTCTCGAACTCCTGGTTTTAAGTGATCTGCCTGCCTTGGCCTCCCAAAGTGCTGAGATTACAGGCATGAGTCACCGTGCCTAGCCAAAACAAAACTATTAATAAGAAAAATAACATTTATGTACCCAATAAACATATGAAAAAAAGCTCAACATCACTGATCATTAGAGAAATGCAAATCAGAACCACAATGAGATACCATCTCATGCCAGTCAGAACGGCGATTATTAAAAAGTCAAGAAACTACAGATGCTGGAGAGGCTGAGGAGAAATAGGAACACTTTTACACTGTTGGTGGGAATGTAAATTAGTTCAATGATTGTGGAAGACAGTGTGGCAATTCCTCAAGGATTTAGAACCAGAAATACCATTTGACCCAGCAATCCCATTACTGGGTATATACCAAAAGCAATACAAATCATTCCACTGTAAAGACACATGTATATGTTGTTTCTTGCAGCACTATTTACAATAGCAAAAACATGGGAGCCAACCCAAATGCCCATCAATGACAGACTGGATAAAGAAAATGTGGTACATATATACCATGGAATACTATGCAGCCATAAAAAGGAATGAGATCATGTCTTTGGAGGGACATGGATGAAGCTGGGAGCCATCGTCCTCAGCAATTAACGCAGGAACAGAAAACCAAGCACTGCGTGCTCTCACTCATAAGTGGGAGTTGAACAATGAGAACACATGGACACAAGGATGGGAACACCACACACCAGGGCCAGTTTGTGGGGGTGGGGGGCGAGGGGAGGTTGAGCATTAGGACAAATAGCTAATGCATGCGGAGCTTAAAACCTAGATGATGGGCTGAAACCTACACGTTCTGTACTTGTATCCAGGCAATGGAAGTAAGAAAAAAGAAAAATCAATAATTTGTTAAGAAATGGCAATATAAAAAAGATGTAAACTGAGACATCAAAAAATCAAAATGTGGGGGAATGATGTGAAGAGTGTTTCGTGTTAGTTTCTTTTCTTCATAATCAAAATTAAAGTTGTCATCAGTTTTGTTGTGTTTTTCTTGAGAGAGTCTCACTCTGTTGCCCAGGCTGGAGCACAGTGGCGCACACTGGCTCACTGCAACCTCTGCCTCCCGGGTTCAAGCAATTCTCCTGCCTCAGCCTCCTGGGTAGCTAGAATTACAAGCATGTGACACCACACCTAGCTAATCTTTGTATTTTTAGTAAAGATAGGGTTTTACCATGTTGGCCCAGGCTGGTCTCAAAAGTCCTGACCTCAAGTGATCTGCCTGCTTCAGCCTCCAAAAGTGCTGGGATTACAGGAATGAGCCCACTGAGCCTGGCCTGAATTTGGTTATTTCTTTAGGTTCATTTTCTTAATACAAAACTTACTATGTATTTCAGATGCAAAAATGTATCTTTCCCATTCAAATCATCTTTTAGAATTAGGTACTGCATTACATGGATGAGAAAAAGAAGGGGATGAAATAAGGACAGCTAATTCCATCTATGTAGACAGTTTGACCTTACATATGTAAACTCAATCTTAATCCTTACAACAACCTCATTAGAAAGATACTATTAGTACCCCTATTTTAAGAACAAGGAAACAGACACAGAGAGTTAAGTAACTTGACCATGGTCATTAGCAAGTGACTGGTGGCCCTGGGATTTGAGTGTGGTCCTAAAGTAGTCTATACCAAATTTCTAAGCCAAAAGTAGTGGATTAGAGTAAAAGAGTTTAACCATTTCCCAAATGGTCATTCTTTAGAGTCGTGGTTCTAAATTGGGGGCAATTTGTCCCCAGGGATATCTAATGGCAATGTCTGATGATATTTTCAATTGTTGTGACTTGAGTAGGGGAGGAAGGGGAGAATGCTACTGGCATCTGGTAGGTAGTGGCCAGGGATGATGCTAAACATCCTACAATGCATAAGACACCCTCCCACAAAAAATAATCAACTGGACCCAAATGCCATCATAATAAAAGGAGGAAAAAATGACATTTCCCAATTTAGCCTGACTTTTAAAATCATCAACATCATACTTTAGACATGCCTTATTTTGGGAAAAGGAAATGGTATGCTGCAAAATCTAAAAGAAACACAAGAATAGGAAATTACTATTAGGTAGAAAAATAAGAAATCATCATTGGGGATGCAAAAGAGGAAAAATCTCCCCAAACTCTAACAACTATGTAGTTAACTAGAAGAAAGGTTACAAATAGGAGACAATAATACTGCTGACTTGAATATCAGCACATTCCACTAGAGCATGTGACTAAATCTTCCTAAGTCACAAGCCAATTACTATGTGCCAAATTTCTAGCACAATAAAGGTGTTTTCTTTTTTTTTTCAGATTGTTACAGGTTGATGCAGATTTTCTGTATCAATGTTTCATCACTAGTCTATTAAGGATATTATGAAGTTAAATCATTATTCTTTAAAATTCTAGTACCACATTATTCAAGACTTTCTCAGTACCCTTAAAAATGACGTGAGTTTGCTAGTGCCCATCAGATTTGTATTTCATTTTAAAAACAAAAATTGTATCTGATCTTCCATCACAAGGCACCTCACAACTTTTAAATTTGAAATTCCAGTGTTTAAGAGAAATTCGAGTCTTAATAAAGTCCTATCCCTCAATTTATATAAGATGACTTAAGTCCCAGTCTAAGTATTAATTTTTCTTACAGATGCCAACTATAGATTGAGTATCCCTAATCCAAAAATCTGAAATGGCCCAAATCTGAGATTTTTTTGAGTGCCAGAATACTGCTACAAGTGGAAAACTTCATACAAGTACTTTGTTTCATATATAAAATTATTTAAAATACTGTATAAAATTATCTTCAGACTATATGAGGTGTATATGGAATATAAGTTTCACATTTAGATTCGAGTTCTATCCCCAAAATATCTTGTTGCATATATGCAAATATTTCAAAATCCCAAAAATCCAAAATCTGAAAGAAACATTTTGGATTAAGGATACTCAACCTATATTAAATTTCCACAACTTACATGTCAAAAATAGTTCTGAACAACCACACACTTACATAATATTATATGTCGAAGCAAACAGTATTCTCATTAAAATGTAAAACAAATTTTCTGATACAATTAGATATCTTTCTAAACTTAACCTCTACCATTTCTAGCTTTCTTTCAATAATCTGAGTACTTTATCTTGGAGAAAACTCTAACATGTCTTACTAACTCATTTTTTTCCATTCATTAATTTATCTAACAAACATTTAGAGTGCTGACTACTACCAAAGACTATGTTCTTTAACATTTCAATATTAAAAACTTCAATAATTTTCATGTCAGTTTTTTTCCACTGAGAGAAACACCAATAAGTTAAAATGTAGGTAGCTTAAATTCGGCTTATTTATCAAAAATAAATAAGATGCCACACCATTTCATAGAGAGGAAATTTGTTCACCTTGTGCGTGTCCACCTGGGGAGAAATATCATCTGGTGGTTAAAAGAGGCATTCCTGGTGTGAAGCACTCCAGGTTCAAACTGGCTTATACCATGCCAAATGCTAGATCTCTTACCTTAGAAATGTTACTTAACATTTTAAAGTAATTGTTTGCTCTGTGAGAAGGGATAATCATGTCTATACCTCATCAGGCTGTTTAAAGAATTAAATTATCAACATAAAGCACTTAGGAAAGTATATGGCATTTGGTAAGTATTATCTATTGTTATGATGTTGAGATAAAATAATTATATATATCCTTAATACAAATTACCATAGTAGAAGTAAATAATACATAAAGAACAAATAAGGATTTCTAAAACTGGACTTATGTTACTAATTTATCACTAGGATGCGTATGCTGGTACCAGTCCATGGTCTGTTAGGAACCAAGCTGCATAGGAGGAAGTGAGCAGAAGGCAAGCAAGCATTACCGTAGGAGCTCCGCCTCCTGTCTGATCAGTGGCAGCATTAGATTCTCATAGGAGCGGTAACCCTATTGTGAACGGTGCATGTGAGGGATGTAGGATGTAGGTTGCACACTGCTTGTGAGAATCTAATGTCTGATGATTTGAGGTGGAATAGCTTCATCCCGAAAATATTCCCTTCCCCTCCCCCAGATCATGGAAAAATTTTCTTCCACAAAACAGGTCCCTGGTGCCAAAAAGGCTGGGGATTGCTGCCCTAAGACATAAAGATCTAATGTAGTACCATTATTCTTTTAACACAACATCAAGCCCTGAGACCTGCTTTTAAGCCTTTAGAATTAAAAGTACAAAAAAACATGGTGAAACCCCGTCTCTACTAAAAAAAATACAAAAAAACTAGCCGGGCGAGGTGGCGGGCGCCTGTAGTCCCAGCTACTCGGGAGGCTGAGGCAGGAGAATGGCGTAAACCCCGGAGGTGGAGCTTGCAGTGAGCTGAGATCTGGCCACTGCAATCCAGCCTGGGCGACAGAGCGAGACTCCATCTCAAAAAAAAAAAAAAAAGAAAAAATAGGGGCCCAGCATAATGGCTTTGATACAGAAGGGCAGCAAAAAGGGCTGTCATGCCATTAACAAGGTGGTGACCTGAGAATATACCACCAACATTCATAAGTGCATCCATGAAGTGAGTTTCAAGAAATGTGCTGACCATGCACTAAAATTTCAAAATTTGCTATGAAAAGAAGGGGACTCCAGGTGTGTGCAATGATATGAAGCTCAATCAAACTGACTAAGCCAAAAGTATAAACAATGTCCCATACCACATCCATGTGCAGTTGTCCAGAAAATGTAATGAGGAAGATTCACCAATCAAGCTCTATGTTATTTATATACCTGCCATCACTTTAAAAAATCTACACAGTGTGAATGAGAACTAAGTACTGACTGTCAACGTATTTTTAAAAGCATTTCATGCCAAGCTCCACAAAATAGGAATTGAAACGAAGAAATATATTCTTCTTTAAATGACCAAACCAAAGCATTTTGTATTTGCTTTACGGGAGTGAGAATTTTAGAAGAAAAAAACAACTTGCAAACTTCCTTATAAATAATCCAAAATAAAAGAAAACAAAACTAATAATACTCTTCAATTAACATACTTTATAACACACTTTATGAAGTGCTATTGACTTTGAAATGTTAGATATTTAATATATCTATGTAAAAGAGGACTGAAGATTAGTCTAATAAAACAGAGTTATTAATAGTTATTATAAAAAATGGAAATTCAGATAAGAACAAAATAAATTTGTAAAATGAATACAACCAAAATAAACGAGGGCATCCACAGTCCCAAGAGTACCTATCCCACTAAGTGCTTTCTGGATCTGGATCAACACTTACCACATCATCATCAGCTAACAAAATTCACATCCATATAGAAAAAAGTACCACTGCCTAGCAACACACAGCCATACTGATGGCCAAAAATAGTGTTTACATTTTGATGCTTGAAAGAAACAAATTTTAAGAAAACATTGCCTCACCTATTATCAGATGGCAGAAGAGAGAGCAAAGCCAAAGCTGAAAGTTTCCTTCTTTCAGGCTGAGTAATGTTGTCCATTCGATCGACCCACATTTCAATCATATTTCCCAAAAGCTGGTCCATCTGAAATAAAAGCAGGAGGCATCTCAAAATACCTAAAATATGTTTTACTTGTGGGTAAATACTTTTAAAAGCTAAAGCCTCATACGTCATGGTTAAAATTCAATTATAGTAAACCACAGAAGTGGAATATCTGAACTGGGGGTAAGTCATGAGCTGGAAACTGATAATTTGAGCATAACCAGAAACTGACTCTAATTAATCCTGAGAGCTAAGTAGACTTATTCAAAACATGTAAGTAGCCCATGAGTGATTTTAGTAATATCATTTAATAAATCACTGCCAATCAGGTACAATGAAAAAATAAACACATTTTTCAAAATTGTCAACTTGTACTTAGATTATAGTTTATTCAACTGGATGATTATTGTTCAATGTTCTCTAATTTGCTAGACTAATTTGCTGCTACTCTCAGAGGAGAGGACAAGTTGCAACCTCAAACTGCAGAGTTTCAAAGGAAAACAAATGAATTATTTCCTAAGACATTTGCATGCTACACTAAAAATGATGCTAAAACAAATCAACAAAATACAGAATGTGATGGCTAATTCTATGTATAAACTCTGCTGGGCGAAGGTGCTCAGTTGTTTGGTCAAACACTAGGCTAGATGTTGCTGTGACAGTATTACGTAGATGTGATTAACATTTACAATGAGTTGACGCTAAATAAAGGAAAATGCCCTAGATAATGTGAGTGGGCTTCAACCAATTCATTGAAAACCCTAAGAGCAAAAACAGTATGCCCAGGAAAGAAGAAATTTTGCCTCAAGACTGTAACAGAAATCCTGTCTGAGTTTCCAGCCTGCTATACAAAATTCAGACTTACCAGCCCCACAATTATGTATGCCAATTCTTTAATCTAACTGTGGAGACAAAAATGACTCCATCTTGAATGCTAATCCAATATGATGGCTTCTGATTAGTCCTAGTCCTAGGAAGGCCTCCTGATTTCTGCTTTATTTACTGTCCCTAGTGTAAGGACCTTTAATTGTCTTGCCAAGAGCACATACACCAATTCCCTATAAAATATAATAAACCTGAGGGTCTGGAAGTAGCAGTGCGAATATCTACCTATCTTGCTGCCACCTTCTGCTCTCAGTTCTCCCAGTAAGACATCCTTTGCTGACAAACCGCACTAGTCTACCTTGTTCTCTGCTTTCTAGGGCCCTTCAGCATTTAAGAGCCATTTTGAATACATGGCCCTTTTGCAAACACACACTCTACTGGTTCTGTCTCTATAGGATCTATGAGGTAAAATGCCATCAAGCGTACTGATCACACAGATTGAAAGTACATCAGCCAGGCGTGGTGGCTCACGCCTGTAATCCCAGCACTTTGGGAGGATGAGGTGGGCAGATCATGACGTCAAGAGATCGAGATCATCCTGGCCAACATGGTGAAACCCCGTCTCTACTAAAAATACAAAAATTAGCTGGGCATGGTGGCATGCACCTGTAGTCCCAGCTACTTGGGAGGGTGAGGCAGGAGAATCACTTGAACCTGGAAGGTGGAGGTTGCAGTGAGCCGAGATCGCAACACTGCACTCCAGCCTGGGTGACAGAATGAGACTCCATCCACCCCCTGCAAAAAAAAATTAGGCCAATTAATAATCCTACCATGTCCTCTAAGTGTTCAAGTTAAAGGTAGTCACACATCTCTCACTTTAAACCAACAGCTAGAAACGATTCAGCGTGGTGAGAAAGACATGTCAAAAGCTGAGATAGGCTGAAAGGCCTTTTGATCCAAACAGGCTGTTAATGCAAAGGAAAAGTTCTTGAAGAAAATTAGAAGTGCTACATCAGTGTACATATAAATGATAAAAAAGCAAAATAGCCTTACTGCTGACATGGAGAAAGTTCCATTAGTCTGCACAGAGGATCAAATCAATCACAACATTCTCGTAAGCCAAAGCCTAATCCAAAACAAGGCTCTAATTCTCTTTAATTCTATGAAGGTTGAATGAGGGGAGAAAGCTGCAGAAAAAAAGTGTGAAGATAGCAGAGGATGGTTCATGAGGTTTAATAAAAGAAGCCAGCTGGGTGCGGTGGCTCACGCCTGAAATCCCAGCACTTTGGGAAGCCAAGCCAGGTGGATTACAGGTCAGGAGTTCAAGACCAGCCTAGCCAAGATGGTAAAACCCCGTCTCTACTAAAAATACAAAAATTAGCCAGGCGTGGTGGTGGGTGCCTGTAATCCCCGCTACTTGAGAGGCTGAGGCAGAGAATTGCTTGAACCCGGGAGGCGGAGGCTGCAGTGAGCCGAGACCATGTGACTGCACTGCAGCCTCGGTGACAGAGCCAGACTCTGTCTCAACAATAACAACAAAAAAAAGCACCTCCATAATATAAAAGTGGAAGGTGAAGCAACAAGTGTTGATGTGGAAACTGCAGCAGGTTATTCAGATCTTGCTAAGATCTCTGAGGAAAGTGGCTACACTAAACAGCAGGTTTTCCATGTAAATGAACCAGCCTTCTACTGGAAGAAGATGCAATCCAGGACTTTCACACCTAGGGAGGAGAAGTCAGGGACTGGGTTCAAAACATCAACGTGTCCACAGACTGACTTTCTTATTAGGAGATAATGTAGCTGGTGACTTTCAGTTCAAGCCAATGTTTATTTACCATTCTAAAAATCTTAAATCCCTTAATAATTACTCTGTATCTACTCTGCCCGAGCTCTCTAAATGGAACAAATCCTAGATGACAGCATATCTGCTTACAGTATGGTTTGCTGCTATTTTAAGCCCACTGTTGAGACCTATGGCTCAGAAAAAAAGATTTCTTTCAAAATATTACTGCTCATTGACAATGAACCTGGTCACCCAAGAGCTCTGATGGAGATGTACAGGAGATTAATGTTGTTTGTATGCCTGCTGACACAACATCTATCCTGCAACCCACGGATCAGGAAGTCATTTCAAACTTCAGTCTTACTATTTCAGAAATACATTTCATAAGGCTATAGCTACCATAGGCAGTGATTTTTCAGATGGATCTATGCAAAGTCAATTGAAAACCTTCTGGAAAGAATTCACCATTCCAGGTGCTATTAAGAACATTTGTGACCCATGGGAGGAGGTCAAAACATCAACATTAACAGGAGTTTGGAAGAACTTGATTCCAACTCTGATGGATGATTTTGAGGAGTTCAAGACTTTGTTGGAGAAATAATTGCAGATATGGGGGAAATAGTGAAAACTACAGTTAGAAGTGAAACCTCAAGGTGTGATTAAAGTTTTACAATTTCATGATAAAGCTTGAACAGATTAAGAGTTGTTTTTCTCTTTTTTTTTTTGAGACATAGTTTCAGTCTTGTTGCCCAGGTTGAAGTACAATGGCGGGATCTCAGCTCACTGCAACCTCTGTCTCCCGGATTCAAGCAATTCTCCTGCCTGAGCCTCCCAAGTAGCTAGGATTACAGGCATGTGCTACTATGCCTGGCTAGTTCTGTATTTTTAGTAGAGACAGGGTTTCACGATATTGGTCAGGCTGGTCTCAAGCTCCAGACCTAAGGTGATCCACCACCTTGGCCTCCCAAAGTGCTGGGATTACAGGCGTGAGCCACCGCGCCCAGCCATGAGGAATTGTTTCTTACGGATGAGCAAAAAACAAAAACAAAGAGTGGTTTCTTAAGATCGAAACTACTCCTGGTGAAGATGCTGTGAACACTGCTAAAATAACAACGAATGATTTAGAATATTACATAAACTTAATAAAGAAGCAGCAGAATCTGGGAGGACTGACTCCAATTGTGACAGAATTTCTACTGAGGACCAAATAGTCCATCGTCAACATTAAAAAAATGAAGTTTCAGTGATTCTGTTATCACTACCAAGACAACCTACTGTTCTTTATCTTTTGCCTGCAACTTCCTTCCATCCTCTTTTATTTTTCCTTTTCTTGCTCTCTGAGGACCATTTAGTCTTCAGTAGAATTTTTGTCAAAACTGGAGTCAATCCTCTCATTTGTGAAGGGAAGAGTCAATTGATGTAGCAAACGTCATTTGTCTTATTTTAAGAAACTGTGACAGCTACCCACACCTACAGCAACCACCACCCTGATCAGCCAGCAGTCATCACTATCAAGGCAAGACCATCTACCAGCAAAAACATTATTCACTCAAGGCTGAGAAGATCACTAAAATTTTCTAGCAACAAATTATTTTTAATTAAGGTACATACATTGTTACTTTAGACATAGTACCACTGCACACTATTAATATACTACAGTATAGTGTAATTATAACTATATGCATTGGAGAACTAAAAAATTTGTATGACTTATGTTATGAAGATACTCACTTTATTGTGGTAGTCTGTAACCAAACTCACAATATCAAGTATGCCTATACAAGTTTTCTAAGATGTCGGAAACAAATCTAGAATGTAATAATACTCTCATATTAATAATTTTCCGGTGTTTTTATTAAATATTTTATTCCTTCAAATATTCTATTAAAACTACATAGTAAATGTTATTGAAAAAATGCTGATATTATTTAAATGCTTTTGTTCATTTTGACAGTTAAAAAATGTGTTTTATTTCAAACACAACTGTCTATTGTCAATTCATGATGGTCCTTTACTTTTTTCCCTGATTGTTGCAAAAATTCTTTACTTTTGCCAGTGGAACTTTAATAGAAAATAACTGACATTCTGATAAAATACAATTTAGACCCTTCAACTCTTAATAATTCTTAAGCATCTTTACTCCCAAACTTTATATTACCAGCAATAGTAAGCCACTATATTTTTGTTGAAAGAGTAAAAGTTTCTTTATTCCAGGAATAAATACTAATTTTAGTTTGCACTGAATCCTATATTTACAGCGGTTATTGAAGACTTTTAAAATTGTTAAATACACCAGAAGATGTCCTAAACTGCAGATTATTGATAGTTTATTATTGATAAAAATTTCTTCACTGTACTCCTGCAGATTCAAAACATGTGTTTAAAATATTTAAAAGGCATGCTCAATTTTTTATAGTAAAATTTATACCATTAATTATAACACTTATCAAAGGCACTTTTTACCCGGTTTGCTAATTTGCAGGATTTATGTCAATATTTTAACAACTGGTATGACCACATTGACACCTATCAGCTGAATATCAGTTCTGGGCTGCAGAATTTATAATTAGTTTAATAGGGATTCAGAACAGACTTCTAAAACCACAGCACGTTGAGCCTTGGTATAAAGTTCTAGGTGACTTACTATAATTCTAGCCCAACAAATGAAAAAACAAACAAACAAAAAAATAGAAGGCTAGGCGAAAGACTGAAAAGTAAAAGCCTGAGGAGAGAAGGCAGAGAAGAGAGGGCTAAGAGTTCTTTTCAGCCACAGTTGGAGTATGGACAGCGCAGGAAACATACGAACCAGTCAAGCCTCATCAGTGTAACATGACAAATATCAAACCAGCTGTCCAATCCAGAAGACCAAATGTCTAATCCAGAATAAGAACACAGCATTCTGGAAAGGAATGTATTCTAGGTACCAGCACAATAAAGTGTGGATATAAAAACAATATAGAATTGGGAAGAAAAAGAGGGACAAATAGGCATTGTAAGATCTGGATTAGCCCACTAGCCTATAGATGGAGGCATAACAGTATTTCCCTTACATTTCTATTACTGATTTACTGTAAAAACAAATGATATATCAATGGGAAGTGAGAGACCATGGGTATATTTTAAGTTCCTAAGCAAGAAAGAGCTCATGCCAGGCATGGTGGCCCACCCCTGTAATCCCAGCACTTTGGGAGGCCAAGGTGAGTGGATAACCTGAAGTCGGGAGTTCAAGACCAGCCTGATCAACATGGAGAAACCTTGTCTCTACTAAAAATACAAAATTAGGCAGGCATGGTGGCGTGCACCTGTAATCCCAGCTACTTGGGAGGCTGAGGCAGGAGAATCACTTGAACCTGGGAGGCGGAGGTTGCAGTGAGCCAAGACGGTGCCATTGCACTCCAGCCTGAGCAACAAGACTGAAACTCCATCTCAAAGAAAAAACAAACAAACAAACAAACAAAAACAGGGCTCATGACCATCTCAAGAGAGTTGTTATCAAGGATATAGAGACACTGACAATAATGTTTAGATAACACATTGAGGGGCACCCACAAGTGAGGCCAAGAATTCAAATTGGGATCTACGTGACTGAGGCGAAAACCCAAGATATTCAAGGGGACAGGATCCTCATGCACCAAGGGATTTTAGAAAGGGCTGGACATGTGAATAAATCTAACAAGAATACTGAGCCCTCATCAAGTAGGAGTTTTGTAAAATAATCACAAGCTACAAAAAAGCCACAAAACAAACAATCAAAACGAGTTACAGTAGGAATCTGGGGTGGGGGAGTGGAAGAAGTATCCAAGATTAGGAGAGCAAGGAAAGGAAAGATAAAGGAGGATGGAAAGAAGATGAAAGGAAATTGCAGGAAAGGACAATGAAAAGTAATACAAAGTAGGTTGTTTTGGTAGTGATGCCAAAATCGCTGAAACTTCATTTTATAAAAAAGTTCTTGTTTTAATTTTTTTTGTTTTAAAAAAATATTTAAACTTTTTTTTAGAGACAGAATCCTGTTCTGCTGCCCAGTCTGGAGTGCAATGATCATAGCTAAACGCAGCCTCAAATTCCGGGGCTCTAATTTTTTTTTAGTTTTTGTAGAGATGGAGTCTCGCTTTGTTACCCAGCCTGGTCTTAAGCTCCTGGCTTAATCCTCTCACCTAGACTTCTCAAAGCACTGTGATTACAAAGCATGAGCCACCACACCTGGCCACTGAAACCTTAAAATGTGTTTGCTTTCAAAGTTACCAAGCAGTAACTGGAGTAGTCCTCACATGATACTTTAATTACATGATAAGCAAAGCTAAGCCATTTTATTTATTTTTATGTATTTACTTATTTTTGAGACAGTCTTGCTCTGTCGCCCAGACTGGAGAGTAGTGGTGCGATCTCAGCTCACTGCAACTTCTGCCTCCTGGGTTCAAGCGATTCTCCTGCCTCAGTCCCCCAAGGAACTGGGATTACAGGTGCCTGCCATCATGCCTGTCAAAATCTAAGCCATTTTAATTACTTAATAAGATGTATTTTTTTTTTTTTGCATTATGATGTAATATTTTAAAGCTAATAGCAGCCCAAAGAAATATATCAATGTTAAATTACATTTAACTGACTTAATATCTCACTGGATTGCATTTGGATTTAATCAGATCAAATGTTGATATGGACTCACATGACTTTTTTTTTTCTTAATTAAAAACTAGATAGAAGAAAACTGAAGGTGGCTGGACACAGTGGCTTATGCCAGTAATCCCAGCGCTTTGTGAGGCAGGGGCAGGAGTATCTCTTGAGACCAGGAGTTCAAGTCTAGCCTAGGCAATATGCAAGGCTGTATGTCTACAAAAAATTTTAAATATTAGCCAGGTGTAGGGCTGGTTGCAGTGGCTCATGCCTGTCATCTCAGCACTTTGGGAGGCCAAGGCGGGCAGATCACAAGGTCAGAAGATCAAGACCATCCTGGCTAACACGGTGAAATGCGATCTCTACTAAAAATACAAAAAATTAGCCGGACGGGGTGGCTGGCGCCTGTAGTCCCAGCTACTCAGGAGGCTGAGGCAGGAAAATGACGTGAACCTGGGAGGCGGGGCTTGCAGTGAGCCGAGACTACACCACTGCACTCCAGCCTGGGCAACAGAGCAAGACTCCATCTCCAAAAAAAAAAAAAAAAAAAGCCGGGTGTGGTGGCACACATCTGTAGTCACAGTTAACTGGGAAGCTAAGGTGAAAGGATCACCTGAGTCTAAGAGTTTGAGGTTGCAGTGAGCTATGATTGTGCCATGCATTCTAGCCTGGATGATAGAGTAAGACTCAATCTCTAAAAATTTTTAAATTAACACAGCAAATTTTTAAAATTTAAAAACACAAAAAAGGTAAAAAACAAAACAAAACAAAAAAAGACATACCATGTTCATGAACTGGTGAAATGAATACTGTTAAAATGACCATACTACCCAAAGTAATCTGCAGATTCAGTGCAATCGCTATCAAAATACCAATTATATCCTTCAAAGAAATAGAAAAAAAAAATTCGTATGGGACCATAAAAAATCCCAAATAGCCAAAGCAATGCTGAGCAAAAAGAACAAAACTAGAGGCATCACACCACCAGATTTCAAAATTTACTGCATAAGCCAGGTGCAGTGGCTCATGCCTGTAATCCCAGCACTTTGGGAGTCCAGAGCAGGTGGATCACTTGAGGTCAGGGGTTCGAGACCAGTCTGGCCAAAATGGTGAAACCTCATCTCTACTAAAATACAAAAATACAAAAAGTAGCCAGACATGGTGGCATGTGCCTATAAGCCCAGTTACTGGGGAGGCTGAGTCAGGAAAACTGCTTAAGCCTGGGAAGCGGTGGTTGCAGTGAGCCAAGATTCTGCTACTGCACTCCAGCCTGGGCCACAGAGCTAGCTCCGTCTCCCAAAAAAAAAAAAAAAAAAAAAAAA
>NW_016803686.1:494402-525428 GCF_001698545.2 Rhinopithecus bieti | reverse complement strand
AAAAAAAAAAAAAAAAAAAAAAAAAAAAGTGTGTGTGTGTGTATAACAAATACAGTATATATACTACAAATATAGTAACCAAAATAGCACGGTACCAGCATAAAAACACACAAAGACCAACAGAACAGAGAACCCAGAAGTAAATCCATACATTCACAGCCAACTGATTTTAGAAAAAGGTAGCATGAATATTCATGGAGAAAGAACAGTTACTTCAACCATGGTGCAAGAAAAACTGGATATCCATATGCAGAAGAATGAAACTAGACCCCTATCTCTCGTGACATACATAAGTCAACTCTAGATGAACTAAAGACTTAAAATGTGAGACCTACAAATATAAAATTACTAGAAGAAAACAGGGAAAACACATCAGGACACTGGTCAGAGAAAAGACTTTATGAATAAAACCTCAAAAAAATAGGCAACAAAAAGAAAAACAGACAAACGGGATTCTACCAAACTAAAAAGCTTCCATACGGCAAAAGCAACAAACAACAGAGTAAAAGGACATCCCACAGGATGGGAGAAAATAGTTGCAAATTATACATCTAACAAAGGATTACTTTCCGAAATACACAAGGAACTCAACCAACAGCTAAATAAAAATAATAATCCATTTTAAAAGTAGAACAATTATCTGAATAAACAGCTCTCAAACGAAGACATACACATGGCCAACAGGTAAGTGAAAAAATGGTCAACATCGGCCAGGCGCAGTGACTCACACCTGTAATCCCAGCACTTTGGGCGGCCGAGGTGGGTAGATCCCCTGAGGTCAGGAGTTCGAGACCAGTCTGGCCAACATGGTGAAACCCCATAGCCAGGCAGGGTGGTGGGTGTCTGTAATCTCACCTACTTGGGAGACTGAGGCAAGAGAATCGCTTGAACCTGGGAGGCAGAGGTTGCAGTGAGCTGAGATTGTGCCACTGCACTCCAGCCTAGGCGACAGAGTAAGACTCTGTCTCAAAAACAAAACAAAAAAAGGGTCAACATCAATAGTCATCAGGGAAATGCAAATCACAACCACGATGAGATATCATCTCACTCTAGTTGGAATGGCTATTATGAAAAAGGCAAAAAATAACAAATGCTAGAAAGGATGTAGAGCAAAGGGAACTCAGGCACTACTGGTGGGAATGTTAACTAGTATAGCCATTATGGAGAACATCACGAGTTTCCTCAAAAAACTACAAATTGAACTCTTGTATGATCCAGCAATCTCACTACTGGATATATATATCTCCAAAAGAAAGGAAGTCATTGTATTGAAAAGACACCTGTTCCCTCATCTTTATTACAGCAATGGAATTAACCTAGGCACCCATCTACAGATGAACAGATATGGAAAATACCACACACACACGAATACTATTTGATCTCAAAAAAGAATGAATTCCTGTCATTTGTGGCAACATGGGTGAGGCTAGAGAGCATTACGTTAAGTGAAATAAGCCTGGAACAGAAAGATAAATACTGCATGTTCTCACTTCTCATGCAGAAGCTAGAAAAGATGACCTCAAAGAAGTAGAGAGTAGAACAGTGATTACTAGAGACTGGGAAAGGTAAGGGGAAAGTGGGGAGAGAGAGATTGGTTAAAAGATAAAAAAAAATCACAGGTAGATAGGAGGAATAAGTTCTAGTGTTCTATATAGCACTGCAGGATGACTATAGTTAACAGTAATATACAGTTTCAAATAGTGAGGAGGAGGCTGTTGTATGTTCCCAATACAGAGAAATAGTAAGTGTTTGGAGTGATAGATACGTCAATTACCCTGATTTGATCACTATACACTGTGTGTATAGAAATATCACTATGTACTCCATAAATGTCTACAACTATTATGTGTCAATTAAAAAAATTTAAGAGATTAATCCGTCACTTTGGTGATTAAATATTTACTCATTATGACCTCAGATTGAATCTTCACAAACTAATGCTAGGGAAGAAGGACAGATATTTCAAGAAATGTTGGAAACATGACCAGGCCCCTCATGGAAACAAGAAAATGAATTCATAGTAATGGCATTCTGATGTTTCCTCTGGATCATTTTAATTTTCTCTCTTATGTTCTTAAATATTTTTAGTTATCCTGTAATCTCAGCACTTTGGGTGGCCAAGGTGGGAAGATCACTTGAGCTCAGAAATTTGAGAACAGCTTGGACAACATAGCAAGACCTCATCTCTACTAAAATTAAAAAAAAAAAAAAAAGAACTAAAAAATATGTATTATCCCATTTCAATTAAAATTAATAAGCTAATAAAAAATATACACTATTTATTTATCAAAACAAGGGTTGGGATCTCTGATTAGTCTAATTCTAGAAAAGCTACATATATTTAAAAATTTGTACTTCCTTATTTTGGATTTCCTTATATTAGAAATAGTTATATTTGTTTTCAGCCATAAACCAAAAGATTTTAAAAATTGTCTCAAATGTAGATATACTGGTCAAGTATACCCTATCTTCTATATCATATAAATCTTAATAAACAGATTAATGACTTACAACATAATCTTATTTGAATTATCACACATATAGTCTTAAATCACTTCACTGAAAAACCCATTTCAAACTTACTCTGGTAATAGCTATCAGCCACAATTTTAAAAGTAAACCTTTGCTAAAAGGTCATTTCCACAATAATCAGAACAGAAATTCTCTCAACCTGTGGCATTAAAAACAAGTTAACTAAAGAAATAATACAAAGATGATACATCACTCCATGCAAAATACCCGTTTTCAGATTCTGTATCAGTGAAGAAAAACAGCAGCTATAAACAAACCAACATTATATTCTATGGCTAAGCAGAATAAAATCACCTATTTTGAGTGAAGACAAAAATGTATAAGTTTCAACTGCCACTTACAGATTCCTTTTCTATCCCAAATCATTGCTATAGCATAAATAAAGATTTAAAATGTAAAGGTCTAAATATTATAAAGCGACTTTTACAAAGACTCATTATCTCATCAAACTATTTCTAATTTATATTTAGATAAAGACTTCCTTAAATTTAAGTACATTGATTCTTACCTCCTGATTAAATTTATGGGCCATCTCATTAAGTAGTGAAGAAAAAAAACTAGTGTTTTGTAGTAGAACTCGACCCATAACTCCAAGATACGTGGACATCACTACAGGATACCTCTGTACAATTAAAATACAACACTTGTAAAACTGTGTTATGGTACAAGTATAAACAATCACTGACACAGTAACAAGCAACAGGGATATAAAATAACATTCTCCTCCATATCACTTCTCTTTAGAATGAACTGTCAATATTGCCTGAGTTCTAACTTACTAAATACATATATGAATTATATGCATCATCTATCTATACATATATATATATCCAATAAAGAGAAAGAAACAATATTTACCAATTTCATATATTACTTTTTTTTTTTTTTGAGACGGAGTTCACTCTGTCACCCAGGCAGGAGTGCAGTGGCGTGATCTCGGCTCATTGCAATCTCCGCCTCCCAGTAGTATATTACTTTAAATACTCATAACATACACAGGTCTATGGATCTATTTAAGAGAGCTGTTCTTAGAAAATAACCAGTGGTTTAACATATTCAGTCTATACCAGCATTAACACTATTCTGTCCCCCTCATATTCTTAGTAGTCAAGCATTGGAATCAAGCCATTCACCATTCCTGTACTTCAAATGACTTTTGTGTGAACATACATGCATATGTTTGAAAGAGACATGTCAAAGAATATCTATGCTTCCTCGTGTGGAACAGGAAAAGGCAAAGGTGTCTAACTGCCCTGAAAATTTAACGTAATTTAATATGATCCAAATGACAAGAAAAGTTTTCCTTCTGCATCTAACAAGAGTAATTAAAATTAGAATCCTATAGTCTAATACTACCTTTGGAACTTAAAGAAAAATCTTACCTCCCCTTCTATAATACCCTTGAAAACATAGGGTAAAATCGGTTGAAACATCTGTGGACCTAATATTGGGTTCACTTTAAGGGCATTTTCTACAACCTAAAACCCAGAAAGAAACATTGGTGATAACACTGAAAGTCATTTCTTTATGAAAAACACATGTAAGGAAACAATAAACTAAAATAAATATCACAGACCAAATTTAAGAATGCAGAGTATGCAGTATTCCGACACTAGACACACTTTTACAAGATAATCCATTTTAAAATTGCAGTTTGATATGAAGTATATAATATTTACACACAGCTATATATCTTGCATGCAACTGTATTTAATCACATTGTAATAACATAGGCATCACATGCAGTTAATGTAATTCTTACCCTTGCAATTTAAACAACCCTTAAAAATGATGCACTAATAGAGGTAGAAAAGGCATTTTTAAAACATTGGCTTTTTGATAGCTAAACAGGAAGTTAGTAACACCTATACTCACTGCCCAGAAATAAATCCACATTTAAGTCAATCAATAAATTGGAGGAAAAAGGCATGTGGCATATATACTGCATATTTATTAAATTAGAAATCATATTTCATTCATACTTACACTGATTAGTCATGAGTATTGATTGTTACATGTGAAAACTTGACATAGAAATTATTTTGATATGAGTGAGATGTTTCTTCTATAACAAAAATGGGTAAGCATGAAATTCAAAGCAGGGTGGAGTTTTTTTGTTTATTGTTGTTTTAAGCTTTAGGAAGAGAAGAATGCAGTGGTCAGGAAACAGCAAAAAGGACCAAGAAGGACATTTACCCCACACTTCCAGCCCAGGTGCTTGAGAGGTGGGGAAGGAAACAGATACCATCTGAGAGGGTTGTGAGCAAGGAATAGCCTCAGGGTAGAGCCAAGTTTCCCTTATGACTTCCATCAATGATTCTCAAGATTGACTACTGACATTTTGAATGAAGAGAACCATTTACTGTGCATAGTCATCCCATGCATTGAGGGAGATTTAGCATCTTCCAGTGTCTGCTTACTGTGTGCCAATAGTGTACTCCAAAAATTATGACCATCAAGAATACTTCCAAGCATTTCAAAACAGTCCCAAGGTAAGCAAGTAGCATCCATGGTTGATAACAACATTTGCTGCTGCTCTAATTTTGAGCAAGAAGTGAAGGTAATGTCCAAATAAAAGATTAAAAATATAAAGACTTTACTGTGGCGCAAGCACTATGTATACTACTACTAAGAGATACAGGTTTACAAGGTATCAATTCCTGATTAAAAGCAAGAGAAGATAAAATTTGAAACAATAAAATTTTATCTCAATAAAGTTTATTTTTTTGGGAAAAAAAACTAGATCTGGGAAAAAAGATAAACATGGAAAATATACAGATAAGCTAGTAGATTGAGAGAGTCATAGAGGCAGATATCACCAGACAATACTTATCTGTGAGTAGAAAGTAAGGCCACCTACCCATTATTAAATACATGTATAATTTCACTCCCATCTCAAACCCTACTAAAATTATAGAAAAAAAAAATTAAGAGGGGGAACATAATTTTAAAAGGACAAGAGGAATGAGAAACATACACTGAAAGCAAGCAACAAGAAATTCAAGAGGAAAGTGACTCATTAAGTCAGAGAAAGCTGAATCCCAAGGTGTCAAAGGAGACAGCTGAGAAGCAACCAGATTTACTTCATATAACTTCCCCTACTTTCTCTACTCCAAAAAACACAGAAAGTAGTAGAACCTTATACTTTTGGGAAGGAGAAAGGGGAAGCTAAAAATAAGAAGAAAGAAAATAAGACTGGTTAAAAGTCTAAGAAACAGAGTGCTACATATTTTCAACTCTGTAGTATCTGGACAACTGATGCCCAATCCAGGAGAACAAAGACAGTGTATTTTCTATAAAGACTCTAAAAGAGATTGCTTCCAGACTAAAAGAGCTCATCAGTGCCCAACAGAATGCATTTAAATAAACTTACATCACAGCACCTCATTCTAAAATTTCAGAATAGGAACAAGCAGCAGCAGCTACAAACTTAGAAAAGAAGGAGCCCCAAGGTGGGAGTCAGCATGGTTCTGAAGAGACTTCCCCAAGAAAATTAAACTAATAGAATCCTTGATGTGTCTGAACATATTGGACATCTGTCAGACAGTTCAGTGAACATAAAAAAAATTATACCAAAAAAAAGGGTAAGTATTACTTCCAGGGAATACAAAAGATTGTACAGAAAAGGAGAAGTAAACACAGCTGACTACACGTCTCAGCTTCGAATAGGAAATATAGGAATCATGATGTAAACACTGAATTTTGATTACTTGGAGGACGAAGGCACAGAGGAAGTGCAAAGGTGGTATCAATACACACTGCTTACAATTAACAACTCATGAAGGAGTAACACAGGGGTGTTATTTCCAGATCTGAACATAGATACAAAAGAATCAATCGGCTCCAAACAATAAAAGTGGTTGTCTCTGAGCAAGGAAAAATGGCAGAAAGACAGGTGACTACAGTTTTTTTCTTTAAGAAATCTTATACATCTGTCTAGTTGACTCTAAACTATGTCATATCAAATTCTGACTAAAATTTTAAAAACAAAACGGTTTGAAGAGAATTTATAGTAATAATACATAGCTGTGGCTGGCCCCAATCCACAGGAAACTTTATAGTTTTATTTGGCAGCGGGGAGCAGGGGGTTGTGGCAAGGGAGTATTTAGAATTAATGCAAGGATTAAATAATCCCCAGATAAAGCAGTATCTGATTGAATAAATAAATAACATAGTCGTATACACAAATATTTCAGGGATAAAATAGAGTTTTTGTGGTCTAAAATGTCAGGAACCATAGCTAGAGAAGTTTCTGAAAGAAAAATATCATTATCAGACTTGGGTGCAGAGGGTATGGGACAGAATCAAGAGAAAATTCAGAACTAGAACTGGCAACATACAGAAAAGCTGAACAGTGGACCAAAGGTGAAAGTCTTTCACTACTTCTAGTTTTCCTGTTTGGTCAAATGGATACAATTGTGGTGTCAATAATAATAATGACATTCCATTCTGATATGCTGAGTTTGAGGTGCCTGCGGGAAATCCATACGAAATAGTCCTATATTTTTTCTCTTACACTGAAAAATGCCAGTTCCTATAACCTTATTTCTTTCTACTATTCATATACGAGTTTTAAAACAACAATACCAATATTACTGATGACGATAACACTATTGAATGCAATTACAAACTTTTTTTTGTTGTAACATTACATCCCACCAGGAATATACATGTGAAATACTATGTATTAAAATGACTTGAAATATTCTTCTCAAATAGCTATGCCACCAACATCATAACAGTTAGATTCAAATGTTTCAGCCTGTTTTGTATCTTCAGTAATTTTTTCCCCCTAAATCATACTTTACCTCTACATGGTTCCAAACTCTGTAATATAAAACAGATATACATCCTGACAGATCTAGTTTCACCCTCTCCTCCTCTTTTTGCTAGACAGCTACTTTAATTACCTGGTTTATTCTTCCACTGCCTTCTTCCACTTTTTAAACAGAAGAAAACTAGAGACACCGCTCCTTGTTTATATTCTCAAACTCATATAGAGATTTTCTTCATTCCTTTTTAATGGAATGCACAGTACTCCACTGTATAACTAACAAGATGTGGTACTTCAATCATCCAATTACCCATTACTAATTGTTTTTTAACAACATTTTGTTATTACAAAAAGAACTTTTGCACTTTAAACCCATTCCCTTTCAAAATATACCTGCAACAGATTGTGTTCTTAAAACTTTTGTGAAAAATGCAGGATTCAATTTACTTGACTTACACTTACACTGCATACAAAGTGATTAAACGCATAGATCCTAAAGTCAAAATGCCTATGTTATATTATGGTTCCAATGCTTACTAACTGAGTGTCAGCCCTGAAAAAATTATTCACCACTTTGTGATTTAATTTCTCATCTGTAAGACTGGGGAAAAGAGCAGTACTATCATCATATGTTTATGTAAGGATTAAATAAAATCTATGTTTTGTATGCTTAGAATGTGTAGCACGTGTTAAATGCTAGTATGAGCTACTATTATTACAGAATAAGTTATACCTTAAAAATATTTGTGTCATCTTACGTCTAATCACAGTGAAAAAAAGAAACTTGGCTTGACATTGCTTAATACGACCACGACCAGAATGAGAATTCAAAGTCATAGTAGTATGGCTATAATATTGACAAATTTCAAATTAAAGAAATGTTAACAATTTAGAGTATTTTATCATACAATTGTATTTCTCTAGATAACATGTTGAGTCACAAAATAAAGTAAAGTCTATTCTTTGCTCTATACCACTTGCTCCAAAAGCAGGCATACTGGTCTCTCTATCCAATTTTCCTAACATTGTAATTTTCTGCTTCAAAGAACAAAGAAGTTACTTGCAGATACTGTCAGAAATTAGTATAACTGGCATTTAATAAAAAATATATTTAAAATGTTATATAGCATACTATATTAAGAAATGGTATCTGAGAGATACTAAAAATGAAAATGAGCTAATATTAAAAACGATTGTTATTGTTATACTAGAATTCTAAGAACAGGAAAATGCCAAAAATTTTGAGAGTTTGCCCAGTCTTCAAATATAGCAGTAAAATGAAAGCACTATTGTCCTAAAATATTCCTTAACATAAAATACAATTTATTCACGATAAGGAATATATTTTAGTATTTAACATCCATTTATTAAATAATAAAATCTAGTTTCTAAGATTTTAAACCAAACATACAGATTGAGCTATAGCAATATTTGTACAAAATACCATCTTAAACACATATTATCAGATTCTCAGTTTTCATTCTTTTCTTTTTTTGAGGTTGCGGTGAGCTGAGATCACACCATTGTACTCCAGCCTGGGCAGCAAGAGCGAAACACCGCCTTAAAAAAAAAAAAAAGAAAGAAAGAAAGAAAGAAAAAGAGAGATGCTGTCTTGTCAGGTTGCGCGGAAGGCTGGAATCAAACTCCTCAGCTTAAGTGATCTTATAACCTCAGCCTCTGAAGTAGATAGGATTAAAGGCACACACCACCATCTCTGACTCCAAATTTCTTAATTCAAGTATTTGTATCCTAATAATAATCTACTGTTGGCATACTTATAGAGAAATTGCCTTAATTTGTAATTTGTATTAAATATTACAAAATAATGACTATGTATTTGACTACAGATTTTGATATGCAGTTAGTTTGGAATTTTCAATAATAAAAAAGTTTAAAAGATTGTGTTATTCTGAGCAGCCAAAATAAATAAATAAAATACAATTAATTTTCTTCTTCATTTTTTTAAACGGGGTCTCACTCTATTGTCCAGGCTGGAGTATAATGGCACAGTCTCGGCTCACTGCAGCCTCCAACCTCCAGGCTCAAGAGATCCTCCCACCTCAGCCTCCTGAGTAGCTAGGATTACAGGTACATACCACCATGCTCAGCTAATTTTCTGTATTTTTTGTAAAGACGGGCCTCACCATGTTGCTCAGGCTAGTCTCAAACTCCTGAGATCAAGTGCCTACCTCTGCCTCCCAAAGTGTTGGGATTACAGGAATGAGCCACCGCACCCGGTCAAAATAAATTTTGTTTTTTCTTTTTTGAGATGGAGTTTTGCTCTTGTTGCCCAAGCTGAAGTGCAATGGCACCACCTCGGCCCACCGAAACTTCTGCCTCCCAGGTTCAAGTGATTCTCCTGCCTCAGCCTCCCAAGTAGCTGGGATTACAGGCATGTGCCACCGTGCCCGGCTAATTTTGTATTTTTAGTAAAGACAGGGTTTGTCTATGTTGGTCAGGCTGGTCTCAAACTTCCAATGTCAGGTAATCCACTCACGTCAGCCTCCCAAAGTGCTGGGATTACAGGCGTGAGCCACCGCACCCAGCAACCAAAATACAATTACTAATTATTTTAAAGAGCCAGCTGAAATATGCAGTTCTTGCTGATAATACACATCATTGCGCAAACCACGTGCTTAGTTTTAAAAGTAAATTTAATTAATGTATTAAGTATTTATTTCCAATAAATGGTCAAAGGATGCAGTAGAAGAACTTGGTTTCTCTACAGCCAAAGATCTTAGCAAACAAATTATTTTGCCTAAAATTGTAGTAGTCTATTTCCCCCCATAGAAAGACTAATGAGAGAGCTATATATTACATAAAAACAGCCAACTCTTATATTCACTTATTATATGCTAGGCATTGTTATAACTGTTTATAAATATAAGCTCAAATATTCCTCACATCTATCCTAGGAAGTAGGTAAAGGTATCATCCCCATGTTACACATGGAAAATGAGGAACAAAGAGTAATCTGTCCACATCACACAGCTGTGAAGTAGCAGAGCCAATGTTCTAACCCTGGGAGTCTCCCTTCAATGGGTAGTCTTATCTGCTATGCTATGCTTCCTCTAATAATTTGGTAAGAGTATAATAAAAACAAGTAGAATCACAATGGCCATTCCAAATAGTTCACAAGTTGTCTTTCAACAATTACGGTAATAATATTGTTGCAGAAAAGTCAAAAGAGGGGGATGGGGGTGAGGTCAATTCAAATTTAGTCTGGCAGGTGTTTAAATGTGAGAAATCACCTTTTCTTAATCACTTAGAATACATATATTATAATTTAACATGGAGAACTTCAGGTACTGCATACTTACAAAATAAAAATCATTTAGTATCACTCCTCATCTAATAAATGAGGAAAATGAAGGCCAAAGTATACTCAAGAGCCATAAAAGTAGCAGGGCAGCATATGCAAATCAAGGGGCTGGTCAAGGAGAGAATTCCAAATGGATCCTCAGTATAGGCAAGATGGCATTTATACTGGATGCACATCTTCAACATAAAAATCATGGATTCCTCGTCTTTCAAGTCACTTACTATACATGTATTCAGAGCAAACAGAGCACACATTTACTGAACTTTGGATAATGGAGAAGCTCAGTATAACAGAGGAGAAAGGTTAAAACAGGCATACATACAGAAAAAAATCTGTAAAGATAATATCAAAATGACATGGCAATTTTCACTTGTTTTAATCACTCCCACACCACCAATCACTTTTTCCTCAAATAGTCAGTAAGTCCAATGTGTTAATTCCTTATTTCCTCTTACCTCCAGAGAAGAATTTATCGCCAAAGCAAAAGCTAAAGCTGAGATTGTGTAAGACTGAATTCCTTAATATACTGCCACTCTATCAGTTTAGTAAAGGCATAAATGCAATAAAAATTCACAAAAGCATTTTAGTAAGCAACATGTTTGATGTTACTTGTAAGCTTTGGAGCTAGGAGAATACTTTGAAATTAATAATAAATGTGGATTAATAGACTAGTGCAATAAACCAGGCCTCAAGTATCCACGGTCTCAACAAGCCACATGCAGATTACTGTTATTACAAATCCTTTACAGCCCACATGATTCTTTGGTAACAGTGGCTTATATTCTCACCCTTTAGTAAATCCCTGGCTCTAAAAAAGAAACTAATAAACTACAAAATTAAAGTCAAAGAGTTCTGCCATATCCCAGATGTAATCAAGGTAAGATGAAGATATTAGGGAATGCTCTTAATCAATTATGACTTTTGTCCCTGCAACAACAAAAACAAAACAGAGACGCAGACAGATACCAGAAGAACATCATGTGACAGCAGAAGCACAGATGGCAGGATTACATATCCACAAACCAAGGAATGCGAAAGACTGACTGCAATCACCAGAAGGTAAGAGAAAGGCTTGGAACAGGTTCTCCCCCTGGACCCTTCAGAAAGAGCATGGCCCCACAAACACTGATTTTTTAATTATATAATTAATATGAATATTATAAAGAAACTCTTGTTTTAAGCCACCAAGGTTGTGGTATTTTGTTACAGCATCCCTAGGAAACTAATACAGTCCTTACTAACCTCCTTAAGCTCCTTCCTTTTCTCATCAATCTATAATTTAATACTTCAGTAATCTAGCAGATGACCCTTCCAATTTACAGACACAAAAATATGTTTATAAATTTTGGTTTTAAAATGTAAATCCCCATGCTCAATAGACAATCCTAATGGCATCGGCATAAAGAATCTCTTTATTCTTGTTCACTTCTCTGCAGTACTTAACACTGTATTACCCTGATTCATGCTAGCAGAGTTGTGACAGTGAATAAAAACACAGTCATGCGCCACTTATCAACAGGGATATGTTCTGAGAAATGTGTCATCAGGCGATTTCACTGTTGTGCAAATGTCATAGACTGTGCTTATGCAAATCTAGATGGTATTTTATTGGTTAATGTATGAGTCAATTTTCATACTGCTATAAAGAACTGCCTGAGACTGGGTAATTTATAAAGGAAAGAGGTTTAACTGAGTCACAGTTCAGCATAGCTGGGGAGGCCTTAGGAAACTTACAATCAAGGCAGAAGGCAAAAGGGAAGCGAGGCAGCTTCTTCACAGGATGGCAGGAAGAAGTGCTGAGCGAAGCGGGAGGAGGCCCTTATAAAACAATCAGATCTCGTGAGGACTCGCTATCATGAGAACAGCATGGGGGAAACCATCCCCAGGATTCCCTTGACTTGGGAGACCAGGTAGAGATAACTAATCAGGGGGCGGTAATGCCTACAATCCCCTTGATCATAGGGTGATTTGGGTGTGGACACAAAGCCTAACCATATCAGTTATTATGAAGTAAGACTTCATTATATGCACAAACTTTTACCCAATTAGATCCTAAAGTACACTTTGGATCCTTGCTTACAGTTATTGTGATTACTTAAGTGTACTTTTTACAGCAAACCTCTTTGGGTAACCTCTTTCATTTCACTGGGAGGAAGTGAAATCATTTTTAGGCTCTAATGCTATGCCACGATTTTCACACCATAATGTAATGCTACTTTGTTGTGATAGAAATTCAGTTCTCATATCTTAGAACATAGCCGAGAAACTCAACACTAAAAATAGGGGTCCTTTTCTTTTTATTTTTAATCAATTTTGTATTTATTTATTTTATTATACTTTAGGTTCTAGGATACATGTGTACAACGTGCAGGTTTGACACGTATGTATACATGTGCTGTGTTGGTTTGCTGCACCCAAATACGGGTACTTTTAACAGCTATACCTTCTCTCAAAGTCCATACATAAAGATATTTTAATATATTTCTACATACATTTATGTTTATATGTAAATACATACATTGAATACTATTTATATCTTTAAGACAGGTATAATATATAAAGATAATATATAACTTAGAGACTGTTGGTTCATAGTTACACAATCTCAACAAACATGGTACTCTAATTTTGATAGCTAACTCAAATTAAAGCCACCAAATTATAAAGTGAAAACTTTGTCCCAACAGCAGACTAACAAAATGAAAGAATGAGAAGTATCAGATATTACATCACTGCATAATTTGCAAGTTTTTAAATCCTTACTACCCAAAGTAAGGTCTCAAGATAGGCAACATCCCAATCAGTTCAGACCTTGTTAGAAATCCAGAATTGAATTTTCATAAGATGTCCAGTTGATCTGTTGCCTGTTGAAAGTGTATGAATCTTCAGATTTGAGAACTCTGGTCCACAGGTATTAAACCAACTGAAAACTGCTAAAATAGCCTGTCTAGAACTATATCAACTCTTGTCCTTCTTGTGAACCATCCACACCCAAATGAAAGTCCACACCCAATTATAAAATATAAATGAAAAACTCACAAATATATTCATTTAAAATGATTACAATACCTTGAGCACCTGAACTTGACCTTCTGTAGTAATTTCCTTTAAAAGTTCACAAAACGACTGGCATAGACCTACTGCGTATGTCTGAAATTCAATTAAAAGTCAATATATGTAAGAATATATCTGTAATATCAAAAAGGCATACAATTTCATTTGAGATTCATTATAATGCACTTCAGAATTATACACTAATGGTCTAAGCATATCAAATTTCAATTGGAACTCTTAGGAAAAGTTAAAGAAAAAAGATTATGCCAAATAAAAATATAGATTATCGATACACTGATTTTATAGGAATATAAAATTTGTTAACATAGCACATTTTCTGCATTAAGTAAGAAAGGAACTGCATGCAGCACATCTGCCCTGCAATGGGAAATGCTCACAGTCAATGTTTCTCTGCCTTAAAATAAGACCAATCTTAAAAGTTTGAAAAGGCATCCCTGATTTCAAATAAGAAATAATCAAAATAATAATTATATAATTTCATATAATGCAAAACTACTACAACATACCTGTAAAATTCCGTTGATGATAAAAGATATAACCATTGATGATCTTAAAGCAAGTTCTAAGATTTTCTGAACTTAGTTCTGCCAAAACAATAAATGTCAAACAAACAAAAAACAAATTAATTCACTGCTCAAAATTAGTTTAAATGAAGTGATTCATGGTTATTTAAAACTAATTCGCATACTCTAGAAATCTCTTCCGAGCACTATTCAGACTACTAGTATCTATAGATATCTAAAAACTGACATCACTAGGACTTAAAGGGTACAGTCAGCAATGATTATGCCACTGAACTCTAGGGTGGGCAAAAGAGTGAATGTCTCAATGAATGAATGAATGAATGAATGAATGAATGAATGAATGAATACTGGTATCAACCCAAAGCTTAATGCTATCTCATTTGCTTTTCACTAGGTGAAACATTCATTAAAAAGCCAAGCTCCCCATATTTTTTCCTTTCAGAAAAAAAATACCTAACCATTTGACCCAACCTTTCATTTCAAAATAAATTTTTACTGCTAGCATGGCAAACTACATGAAACCGAATCATTTTACCATCATATTTTGACATCTACTTAAATGGGTTCACTCAGTGAATATTTACTGAGTGTTACTGCACTTGCACTAAATACACGATACGACTTCTCAACAGAGTCCTGATCACCCTCCAAAAAAATTATATTAAGTTTAGATATTTTCAATCTTTCAGCTTTTATCAGAAAAGGATATTCTTTTTAGCTATTCCTTTGCAAGTGCAGAATACAAACTACTTGCTAAAACTGAATATGATCAAAGGTTGACACTGTGCTATTTTACATGTTTCACTACTTAATAAAATAAAAGAATATAGGCTGTATGTATAAAATTATACAGATTAAAATATGACCACAAAATACCATCGATGCCTAAAACCTGCTATTCTTTGCTGCAAGTATTTTAGAAATTATATTCACTCACAATCAGACAAACGGTTTTTTCTCAATTTCTGGCAAAAGATAAACCCCTATGTTCTTATTTATCATATCCTAATGAAAGAAGACATTCTATTCAGATGTGAATTTTCCATTTATTTTCACAAAAGAATGACAATCCTACCCTGTCTCAAAATGTCTTTAAAGGCATTAGTTCCTAAACTTTAGGATTTGACAGTTTTAAAAAATGAGGATAAGAAGGGGACAGGAAATGATAAACTTATTACTAGTTACTAATCTAAAAGACATAAAAAAACCAAAAGCTGTCATCTAAGTATCTTTTACAACAGAAGATAAATAAAATCTCAGAATAAAGGGGTCCTTTATATTAGATAAAGCTATCATTATGAAAAATTCACATTATCCTTTTCTCCTCAAGGAGAAAGCCTGCAATTGTGCATACTTTTTTTGTAGACCAACAATGAACAGCGGACTGTCTGGCCATCGCCATGAAAAGTAGGGCCAAGGGTCTATATTTAAGAGAGAACTGAGAATGGCTTCATTCCAGGCATATCAGGGAATATAATTTTGAAATCATTGCCAAGTATAATTTTATTAAAATCAATGTTAAAAAAACCCCAACATTTAAGAAGACTTGATATAAAAAGAAAAGAGCCTATTTCTTCCTACAGATATTTAAAAACTATTCCTGGACCATTCTATACAAATTAGGTCACTTCACACTGCCTTCCATGCCTCTGCCATGCCCAGGATGGCACTGACAAAATTTTCTTGGACATGTTATCATCATCAAATAAATAAATAAACAAATACTGATATTACACATAGCCCTAAAATTAACAAATTGATCTGTTTTAAGGTACTGGATACTGTTCATTACATCCACAAGTCCCTAGTGAGACTCTGAAGAAAAGTTGTCTAGTCCTAATACCAAGCAGTTATACTTCAATCATGCAATAGATATGTATTTACTTCCAGATACCGAGTAATTTATGTCTAGAGTTTGCAGCCAGGGGCAATTTCGTCCCCTACAGGACATCTGGTAATGTATAGAAACATTTTTGTCATCGCTATCATCAAGCAGGTAGAAGCTGAGGATACTATTAAACATCCTTCAATACACAGGAAAGTCCCCCACAACAAAAAAATTACCTGACCCAAATGTCAACAGAGCCAAGAATGAAAATCCCTGATTTAAGTGATTAGTTTTTCTTTTCATAGACCGCTACAGAGCTCTAAGGTAAACCTGTATATAACCTATCGAAGTATTTAGTTATGCACTGGGCATATATGATTCATATCTTTAGTGTGATTTTATTTTATAATCTACTCCTATTTGCTTTTATTTATAATTTTGCTCCTATATTTTTTATTTTACATTTTATATATTTCTTTAAATTTCTGTAAAGAGGAGAGGGAGTGAATTATTAAATTATGTTATACAGAATCTGGAGAAATCTACTTCATCCTTTCCAAATTTGACAGAAAGTTACCAGCTGAAAAAGTTTACACTTAAAGGAACATCAGTGTCGCATTCGCAATAACTAGGACGAGCCAGTCATATGCTGATCTTTTAAGTAATGAGAATACTACGTAAATTAACACCATAACATAGACTTAAAGAAAAAAAGCTATTAGAACTAAATTAATAGAATTACTTCTAGTTACAGCCTTTGGTTCTGCTTAAAATTCATCAGATTCTATTTACATGTAGGGAAAAGGACATAAAATGAATCTTAGCCTTGAATATATTCATACTTAACACATCCTAAAAAAAACATTAACTTAAACATCTTAAAGTGTTCTATAATGTTGGCTTTATATGTTTTAAAGTAGGAAACTTTCTGCCAGTGGCTTGCTTTCTTCCTTTCTTTTTTTAAGAGAAAGCGTCTTGCTCTGTTGCCCAAGCTGGAATCCAAGAGCAGAGTAACGGCTCATTGCAGCCACTGCAGCCTTGATCCTCTTGCTTCAGCCTCCTGAGCAGCTAGAACCACAAGCATGGGCCACCAAGGCCGGCTAACTTTTATTTCCTGTAGACATGAGGTCTTGCTATGTCGCCCACGCTGGTCTCAAACTCCTGCCCTCAAGCAATCTACCTGATTACAGGCATGAGCCACTGCAACTAGCCCAGTGGCTTAATTTCTGCTTAGAAAAATATAATACCCAGCATACTCATTAAATAGATAGTTTAAAAGCATTGTTCTAATAAGAGAATTTAACTGATACAAAAACAGTATTCATTTTGGTTTATACTCTTAAAAGATTAAATATTCTGGTTGTATTTAAAAATAAATTTTTAAACTTATATGAAAGAATGTACGGCTGGGCAGGTGGCTCACATCTGTAATCCCAGCACTTTGGGAGGCCAAGGCGGATGGATCACCTGAGGTCGGGAGTTCAAGACCAGCCTGACTAACATGGAGAAACCCCACCTCTACTAAAAATACAAAAAATAGCCAGGATGGTGGCACATGCCTGTAATCTCAGCTACTCGGGAGGCTGAGGCAGGAGAATCTCTTGAACTCGGGAGATGGAGGCAGCGATGAGCCAAGATCACGCCATCGCACTCCAGCCTGGGCAACAAGAGTGAAACAGAGGGGAGGGGAGGGGAGGGGAAAAGAGAAGAGAAGAGAAGAGAAGAGAAGAGAAGAGAAGAGAAGAGAAGAGAAGAGAAGAGAAGAGAAGAGAAGAGGAAGAGAAGAGAAGAGAAGAGAAGAGAAGAGAAGAGAAGAGAAGAGGGAAAGAAAGAAAGAGAGAGAGAGAGAGAGAGAAAAGAAAGAAAGAAAGAAAGAAAGAGAGAGAGAGAGAGAGAGAAAGAAAGAAAGAAAGAAAGAAAGAAAGAAAGAAAGAAAGAAAGAAAGAAAGAAAGAAGGAAAGAAAGAGAGAAAGAAAAAGAAGGAAAGAAAGAAAAGGAAGGGAGGGAGGGAGGAACGAACATACAAAAAGCTGTATGTCAAAACAAAATAAAAGTAATACTGAGGTCAAGATGTACTAATAAACATGAACAAATGTAATTTGTAAACAGAATTTCTTCACTATTGATGTAAATACACATACTAGTTTGAACAATAAAAGTAGAAAACAATTCAATAGCATCCACATCACCTATATTCATCGAAACTTTATAAAATGGAACTTTTTAAATCTTTAAAAATTAAAAAAGTTGAAATTGAATATCCGTTATCAAAAGGTTGAAATTTCATTAGTTCTTGATTCAGTAAAGTAACAAATCCTGAAGAGCCAGTCAATGGTAGGATAATGCTGTGCCAGGTATTATTCTAAACACATAAAACTTACTGATTTGGTAAGAAATATGCATCAACTACAAAGCTTTCTATCGTTAAAACTACACTAGAGGATGGGCACAGTGGCTCAAGCCTGTAATCCCAGCACGCTGGGATGCCGAGGCAGGCGGATCACATTAGGCCAGGAGTTTGAGAGCGCCTGGGCAACATGGTGAAACCCTTTCACTACTAAAAATACAAAAATTAGCTGGGCATGGTGGCGCATTCCTGTAGTCCCAGCAACTCGGGAAGGCTGAGGCAGGAGAACTGCTTGAACCTGGGAGGCGGAGGTTGCACTGAGCTGAGATTGAGCCACTGCACTCTAGCCTGAGTGACAGAGCAAGCTTCTGTCTCAAAAACAAACAAACAAACAAAAAAAAACACACACACAAAGCAAACAAACCAAAAAAAACAAAAAACAAAAAACAAAACAAAAAAACAAAAAAAACCCACCACCACCACCACCAAAAAACCACTACACTAGAGCACTTACCTAAAGCTACACTAAAAATAGTGTCATACAGGTATAGTAAAGTAAGTCATATGCTTTCTATTTAAATCTCTTATTCTTGATTACCAATCCCTCTCCCACCACTCTTAGGGAAATGAGCATTGTGGAGACTAAGCATGCTGAATTTGAGGTGGAAAATGGTGAAAAGATACCAATGTGTGAAATCACACATATGTGGGAGCAGCTAAATGTTGTTTATGACAAAGTTGGTAAAAGGTCTGGCTGAGGTGTCTAATCCTAGGTCAAATATAAAGAAGCCTGTGGATTGCCTAAAGCAGGATGGTATGCAGTCTCAAAATTAGGTAGAACAGAACGAAAAAGGCCTTCACCAAAGAACCCTATTCTCTTTCTCTATGATGACTGAAAGAAAAAATTTTTCCTAGTAGATCAATAGCTATTGCCACTGACTTCATCTTTGGTAAGTTTTTCCTTTTATGGGGACTCTAGATAACAAACAACAAATGTCTCTTTATTGCAAAACAAATGGTTACCTTGATTGTTACTTGAAAAGAGCAACAAAAAATTTAGGAGAAAATGTGAAGAACTAATCACATGATCTAACCACCATGGTCACGCAACAAATAAGGCAAGAAAATGATTTTTTAATCAGTTACAATTGTTTTTAGTCCACATTTGCTGGTATTTTCAAAGAGTGAGTCTATTTTTCCAGTGTGTCATTCATTATACCTCAGGGACATTTTTTGCCTCTGACCATCCCAGCACATTGGGAGGCCAAGGCAGGCAGATCACCAGGTCACGAGTTCGAGACCAGCCTGGCCAACATGGTGAAACCCCGTCTCTACTAAAATACAAAAATTAGCTGGGTGTGGTGATGCAGGCCTGTAATCGTAGCTACTCAGGAGGCTGAGGCAGGAGAATAGTTTGAACCTGGGAGGTGGAGGCTGCCATGAGCCGAGATCAAGCCATTACACTCTAGCCGGCGCAACAAGAGCAAAACTCCGTCTCCAAAAAAAATAGCCAGATGTGGTGGTGTGTGCCTGTAGCTCTAGCTACTCAGGAAGCTAGAGGAGTTGCTTCAGTCCAGGAGTTTGAAGCTGCAGTAGATGCCATGCCACTGCACTCCAGCCTGGGCAGCAGAGAAAGACCTTGTCTCAAAACAAAACAAACACCACCAACTGACTTATTTGTCAGTATCAGGGATTAAATAAAAATGGAAAGTATGTATATTCTCATTTATAAATGGAAGCTAAACACTGAGTACTCATGGACATCATCATGGCAAAAATAGATACTGCGGACTACTAGAAGGCAGAGGGAGGAACTCAAAGGTTAAAAAACTATTAGGTACTATGTTCACTAACTGGATGACAGAATCAACTGGACCCCAAACCTAAACATCATGCAACATATCCATGTAACAAACCTGTACATATATCCCCTGAATCTAAACTAAAAGTTGAACTTTTATATATATATATATAAAAAAAAAATCTGTTTCAATGCCTTCAAATTATGGTTGCATTAAAAAACATTAGTAAGTTTATGCTTTAACACATACCAAGAAGTGGTGACATATTCTGAAATATACGCAGCAACTCTGGTGTGATACATGGGCTGTTTTCCAAAGTTACTAACCTAGAAAGGAAAAACAGATGATTAAGTCACTTTCCACGGCCATTAAAGCCATTAACATATGACTTAAATCTTTTAAAAGGTCTCATTTAAATGAAGAAAGGTAAGTGTATAATCAGTAAGTTATAAAAATTATCTAAGAAAGAATTAACCAAATGCCTCAAAATAAAAACCTGTCTACAAATTATGTAGTATTTCTACATACATAGCAAAAGTAGTAAGGAAAGTAACTACAGTTGACCCTTGCACAACATGGCTTTACACTGAGTGGGTCCACTTATACCCAGACTTTTTCAACCAAATGCAAGATTAAAAATACAGTATTCACAGGATGCAAAACCAAAGTACATGGAGGGCTGACTTTTCACATACACATATACACAGGTTCCGCAGAGCTGATTGCGGGACTGTAGTATGCATGATTTTTTGTATATGTGGTAGTCCTGGAATGAATCTCCTGTTGATAGAAAGACACAACTGTATATACTAAAGTATCCATAATAATGAAATTATAACAATAAACCAAAACTATAACTATTACAAATTGGTCAAACAGGTAAAAAAGTTATTTTGTTTTTCTGATTTTCTTGATATGTCCCTCTGCCACACGTAATTGATGTGTTCTTCGATGGGAAACTAGGCTAATAAATTAGTAAAACTTATGCTAAATGCTTAATAAATATGAACTTAGTACAATAAAGTCGATTACAAGCCAATCTGACCGCATTAGCAGTTATGAAACAATCCATAATATAATACGTATACATGGAAGGTTTAGTGTAACAAAGGCCAATTACAAACTAATCTGACCACAATCCATGACATAATATATATCCATGGTGGGTTATCACAGAAGTGTGTGGTTGGTCCATCTGTTCACATCCCCCAACCCTCAAAACAAGGATTGTTTTGATTGTCAAAACAGCAGCGACGAAAGGAGGGGAAAGCCTATTCAAAATCTAATATTGGCTATAAAAATTAAAAACTAAAGAATTACCTGATGATGCTATCATAACTGTAAAGAACCCCTGGCCCCCAACATTGGTCTATTTCCAGTTCCTTTTATTAATTAATTGTTCAAACACATAAAGAATAGATTGGTACATATCACAAAAATCATTCCAGTGCAATGAAAACCATTTTAAATTGTTAAACATAGCACTGATATAAAATCAAAAGAATCACAAAATGTAGATCATAGATCCAGCTCATTAATAGAGGAAAAAATAAAGTATTAGAAAAATGTTTATAATATGCATTAATAGTGGAATTCCCCACCAAGTCAAGTTTATCCTAGGAAGTCAAGGTTCTTAAGAGAAAGATATGATCTTTTGAGTAAATGACAAAAAGCAATCAAATTTGTTTCATTTTTTAAAATGATCATATTACATTTAATAAGATATAGCTGATACTGCTGACTGCTTACCAGTATTCATTACTACCTCATCCAATTATCTTAAAAATAAAAAAAAAAACAACTATACAAGGTCTTTTGTTCAAATTCTGTATAAAAATAATTTATTGTATTAAATGTTTATATTATGATAGAAGAAAGGCTAAAAGTTGATGAGCTGATTTTCTTAGAATGGAGATCAAATGACAACAAGCCTATAAACCTAAAGCAAGCAGAATAAGATAATAAACATAAGAACAGATATTAATAAATAGGAAACAGATACACAACAAAGAGAACCAAGGCCAATGGTTGTTTTTGAAAAGACTAGTAACTGACAAATCTCTAGTGAGATGGAGCAAGAGGAAAATAAAAAGCCATAGTGGGAGATAAATCACATAATCAGTCTGAGAGTTTCACTTTATATTCGTGAGCCCAAACATCGAGTGGTACTGGTTTCATCCCTAATAAATTCAAATTCCCATTCTCTAAATAACTACTTCATACCTTCTCTCACCTACAGACCTCTCATATCTTGTACAAACTCCTAATTCAGCCCATTACTCACCACTAACGACAATGCTTCATATTTTGTCAAGAAAATAGAAGCCATTGGATGGAACAACTTCCTATCTCATTCCACTACAAAATTTGGAAAACCACCTTCTGCCTCCAGTTAAAATGGATGAAGTATCCCAGCTGCTACCAAAATTCAACCCCTCCACTTGAGCTCTGAATCCCACCCCTGTTTGCCTCCTTTACTTATCCCACTCTCTCAATCCAGCCTCACCCATTCCTCTAGATCTTAACATTTCCCACACTACCCAGCTGTTGCCCCATTTCTACGCTCCTCTTAACAGTAAAAGCTCTCAAACAAGTTATCAGTGTGTACAGTCTGTACGGACTTACCTTCAATTCATTCTTCAGTCTATTCCAATTCTAATTTATGTTCTTACCACTCCGGTGAAAACCCTCCTAACATCTTCATGTGGCCAAATTCACATCTCTATACCAATCTTACTAGGAAAATCAGCAACATTTGACAAAGTGGACCACTCTCCCCTCTTCTAGGAAATATTATTCTCTCTTGGCTTGGTTTTCCTACTATATAAGTACATAGCTCTTCTCTGTCTTTGTAGATGGCTCCTTGTGTCCTCAAAATGTTACAAGTTCATTAGAATTGTGCCCTGGGCAGAATGTTCTCTATCTGTCCTTCGCTTCCCAGGCAATCTTGAATTATTTTCAGGCATTGAATGCCATATCCAAAGTGCCAACCACTTCAGCAAACATTATCTCATATCCACAACAATCACGTAAGGGTAGGAATTACTCTTCATTTTACAGATAAGGAAACTGTGGTTCACCAATGATGATTAACTTATTCAAATTACATATAGAATGCAATAGTATCACTGGGAATGGCACCTATGTTTGCCTAATTTCAAATATAAACTCTAACCCATCAAGAAAAATTCATGAAGAAGGAGTTTCTTCATGAATTTTTTCTCTTTAAAGAAACTCAACTATTAACAAATTAGGTAATTAAAAAAATTTTCTCCTAATAATTTATTTTTGTTAGCATGTAACTAAAGGCTAGGAAAAAACATTACCATTAACAAAGCAGTGCATTTTACTGCTACTTTTAATGTAATCTCTTGAAAATGTCTACATTTTAATAAACACATTAATATATTGTCAGCAATACTGATAACTCTAAGTCTAATCTCTTTAATATTGGATTTTTTTCTAACATTCAACATCATATAGTATTTACATGTTTATAAAAATTATTTATCTGCCAGGAATTAATATTTTATCTTACAATCTAGGGCAGAGGTTGGCAAACTACAGCTCATGGGCTAAATCCACCCACGTATTTATTTCTATAAATGATGTTTAACTGGTGCACAGCCATACCTACTTGTTTATGTATTGTCTATGACGGTTTTGACACTGACAGTAGAGTCGAATAGTTGCAACAAAGACTGTGTCACTTAGAAAGCCTAAAATATTTAATATCTGGTCCTGTCCAGTACAAGTTTGCCAACCTCTGATCTAAAGTAATCCATCCTTATACAAATATAAATGTTTGAATATAAAATATTTCAACAACAGGCTGATTTACAACCAAACCATATAGATGCCATTTCAGTTTGAACAATACCTTTCTGAGAAATGCAAACCACAAATTAATAAGTATCTACTTAGTAAAGTTTTAAAGTCATTCATCTCATATCCTGATATAGATCATTATTTATAATTTGCATCAAAGGTAATTTCTAAGAACCAAAACTGTTAAATTCTAGACATCTAAGAAAAACAATAGAAGGAAGCAAGTTCCAAAGGGAGGGAGGCAGGGATGAAGAGAAACAAATGTTCATTTCTTTTATGGTTGATTTCTATGATTTGCTTTCTTTAACTGTACTATCAATTTACATAACAGGATTTTGAAACTTTTCATGTATTACTGAAAGATTATCTCTGGAAAAAACTGTTGCCAACAGTACAGTGAGCTTAATAAAGCAAAAGGATTTTCTAGCACAGCTGCTTACACACCGTGGGCAGTCAATAAGCCTTTGTAGCACTAAGCTGCCACAGAAGTAGGGCATTTTTTTTAACCTCTTAATAATACATACTACTAATTTACTCAGTAAAACAGTAAGTTAAGACTATAAGTAGCATTAGTATCTGAGCTGAGGTATAATATCTCAATACTTGGTTAGGTAGTAAGAGGACCTTAATACCCCCCAAATATCTCATTTAACAGACTGGAAATTATAAGTCAATAACTTTTTGAAAAAGTTACCACGACCCCATTTTACATGACAAATTCCAAAAGATGAAATGCAGCTGAGTTCCTACTGAAATGTCCACCTTTAACTTTGTCTACTGTAATCCTACACTGAGTGACAGCTGCCAAAAAAAAGGAGATATATGGCCCAGTTTGAAGAAACAGAGTTTACACTTTTTGTTTTCAAAGCTCTATTACATGACCTTAACTTCACTGGCATGAGAGTAGGAAAGGTCACGAATAAAATAAGATCCATGGTATTAAGTTTTTCCTCTTACCATAATTCTAAACCATCTTCCAGAAGATAAACATGTGGAGGCTGGGAAACATCTGTACTCAGTTGAATAACTGGGAGCAGGAAAGGGTACAGGTTCTTGCTGTCTGCTCCTAATCCCTATGGGAAGTATAAATAAAACTTACAATAAGACACTCTAATGTCCCATCCCCCACCAAAAAATTACCTATCATATAAAAAGCCCTAAAACCAATTAAAAAAAAAATGAATCATATTTTTAGGAAGGTCAAGCAATACTAAAACAAAGTTAGTTCTGTTTATAATTGGAAAGGAAAAATTAAAAAATATTATTCAATTGCCTATTGGCAGTTAAAAAAATGTATATGCCAAGGCTACATACATCTGTTCATTTTAAGAGATTGCACATATAAGAAATATCTATTTTCCTCTCCCTGTCACTACAGATGATATATTAACCTTGGTATTTTAAATTCTATAGATGCTTTCGCCTAAATAATCTAAAACGAACCTATCCTAAATGTTTGTCAGTAAAGTAATTGAATTATGGAACTTCAGATTCAAGAATATTAAAAAGCCATTAAAAAAGATTTTAGGGGCTGAACGCCATGGCTCACACCTGTCATTCCAACTCACTGGGAGGCCAAGGCGGGAGGGCTGCTGGAGGCCAGGAGTTGGGAGACCAGTCTGGGCAACATGGCAAGACTCTGTTCTTGAAAAATATTTAAAAGTTAGCCAGGCATGGTGTTGCCTGCTTGTAGTCCCAGCTACTCAGGAGACTGAGGCAGGAGGATCACTTGAGCCCTAGAGTTCAAAGCTGCAGTCAGTGAGCTATGATCCCATCACTGCACTCCAAACTACATGACAGAGCGAGAATCTGTCCATTCCCTCCACACACACACACACACACACACACACACACACACACACACACAAAAAGGATGGGAGGATTTGACACAGAATTTTAAATTTTCAAACAAATTTAAAAGGTGCAGAAGTATGTATAACAATTCCATATGTCAAAGAATTTTTTAAAGTATCTAGATATCTGTATATGGTATACACAAAAATGTTTCTGTACGCAAACAGAAAAAAATTGTTACTGCTTCTTAGATACAGGAAAGGAAAAAGGATGATGTTGGGATGACGGCAAAGGAGTTTTTTGTTATCTTTTCAACGTATTTAAGAATTTTCATAATATTTTAATGAATCAAGAACACAAAGATGGAAGAAGAAGATAAGTTTTGATACAAAATTCTAATTTGCTGAATTACTGTCTTAGGGAGGTTGATTCAATGTATTACACAGCAAGTATTTTGGAAGAAAACAAAAGGGGTCAATCTGTAAAACATAATATCTATAATTTGATGAACACAAAAAGGAAACCAAATAAATCACCAAATACCTCCTCACCTAAGAAGTAATTCACATGTCAATATAATTCAAAGCAAATTATAAGGCCACATAGCATATATGTATTCTCCTTTTGATGACACATACTACTAAGTTCAATTGTTGGGATTTTACCTGCAATTCTCCAGTGTACAATACATTATTTTTTAACTATAGTCACTGCACTGTATATTAAATCTCCAGAACTTATGTTAAATACAATTTTGGCCCTTTTATAATGAAAACCACTTGGAAGACTTTATTAAGGAGTTTTCCAAAGGAAGAGAATTATGAAAATACCATTATTTAACAGTAGTACACACTGGACCTTAAAACTCACTTCAATTTCACTCTACATAGCTCAATCTTTCATGAAAGAAAAAAGAAAGAATATTAAGAAAAAAAACAGTCAAGTTCATTTTGATTATCAAGTAGGCTTAAAATTTCCTTGGAAAATTTATCTACTTACTTAGGTGTGTATTCCAATATTCAAAATATGCTATCATTAGCAAAACTAAAGAAAGCAACTGCTAAACACACACACTGTTTTAATCAACACTTGAAGAGATCCAGTACCTTATAATTCTAGTGGCTAAAGAATGTGTCCAATCCCTGATATGCAGCTTTAAGTAAATGTAAGCACCCTTTGGGTCCACAGTAACTACAAGACATTGCCTACAATACTTTGAAAGTTCAAAAATAAATTCATCTGTTATTAAAATAAGAGAACTACCAGGAATAATTAAGGAGGGGAGAATTAATATTCTACTATAATTACATAAGATGTAAGGAGAAATTGAGTGAAGGATACATGGGATTTCTCTATACAATCCTTGAAACGTCCCATGAATCTATAATTATTTCCACAAAAGAGAAGTTAAAAAAAAAACAACAAAAAACAGCACCCTCCAAATACTGGCCATTCTCAGGGTAGTATCCTTGGCTCTCTTCTCATGTCCCATGAACACACTGATGATACACAAATCTATCATCTCTGAAACAAGTCTCTGAACTCTAGACAATCAACTAACTACAGCACATTATCAGCTAGAACATCATCTCAACCTCTAACACTGAACCAACTCATTGTCTTCCTAAAACACAGTTCTTCCTCCTGTATTTCCTAACTCAAGTGACATGAATCACTAATTACCTAGTGATAAATTATATCATAAGTGCCTCCTGGTTCTTCTTCTTCAAAGAAGAAGAAATATCTCCTAAATATTTTTCAAATCTTTCCCCTTCTCTCCATAATTCAGGTTCTCATCATCTTTTTGCTGATTAACAGTCTCCTAATTAGTCTATTTGACCTTAGTTTTACCCTCTTCCAAACTAGTGTCCTCAGTGGTGCCCTGACTACTTTTCTAAAATAAAAATAACATTTCTTCCTCTGACCTTCAAGAGATGTTCACATAGCCTTCCTGACCAGTTCCCCCTACGCAAGCTCTATACTCTACATTCCTGCTATACCAAATAAAGCAGTGTTAGAAATCACTACGTTAACACCTGGAGAAAGCTAACGGATGAACAATTTCAACACATGCATTTACTACTGTTCTTTCCCAAAGCCAACTAAAAGGATACAGAAGGATTTTTCCCTTTTTTTAAAGAACTAAAAACAGAAATACAAAGACAGCATAAGAAGAGATAAAAGTAATTCACTTTGGAAGCTGGGAAGAAAGACAAGTGCTAACTGATTTAGCTAACTAAGAAACCAAAACTAAAATGCAGCGGGGGCGGCAGGAAAAGACAAACTACCTGATTTACACTACAGAAAAAAGACTGAGGAACTAATGGAACCAGGTATTTTGAGGGGTGTGTGTGCACAAGTGCGTGTGCACATGCATGCATGCATTTGGGGGACAGAGGATTGGAGGACAGTGAAAAGGAACTATTAATAATAAGAGGACTTCTAGAAAATGTTTAGAAAGCAGTTTGATGCCAAGATCTCATCCAGATACATAAACAGACAACTAACCGACCCTCCTCTGAACCAGCATAAAACCAGCTATTTATTTTCTGCTAAGATAAAACAGATGGTTTTAAGACAAGGAGATACCAGGTAATCAAGAACAGGGATATGACATAAAACAGGAAGATTACATCAGCATGTAACAGGCAGGAGACTAAGGGGTCTTTCACTGAGGAAAGACTTTAAAAAATTAACCCGAAAACATTCTCCTACAAAACCCAACGAGATCATTCTAAAAGGAAAACATACAATTATGGCCAGGAGCAGTGGCTCACGCCTGTAATCCCAACACTTTGGGAGGTCAAGGTGGGCAGATCAGCTAAGGTCAGGTGTTTGAGACTAGCCTGGCCAACAGTATGAAACACTGTCTCCATTAAATACACAAAAATTAGGCATGGTGGCGTACACCTATAGTCCCAGCTACTAGGGAGGCTGAGGCAGGAGGATCACTTGAACTCTGGAGGCGAAGGTTGTGGTGAGCAGAGATCACACCACTGCACTCCAGCCTGGGCAACAGAGTGAGATCCCGTCTCAAGGAAAAAAACCACGACAATCAGCAAGCCTCCCCACCGCACCACACATACAATCCTTCCACTCAGCTTTTTAGTGTCCACTCCTAAATTTATACAGACAAAATGCTGATCTTGAAGTTGGGTGATGCTTCAGGATTCATTACACTCTTCTTCCTTTTTTGTATATGCCTCAAACTTTTCATAATAGAAAGTACATAAGTAAATAAGAGAAGGCAATCAAGGATCAAGAGATATGATTAAAATGTTTGCTATGAAAAACGGAAAACAAAAAAACTAAATATGAAAACAGCACGTTAAAAGAAACAGAGAGCAGGCAGAGATGAAAATTTAGAAAAATGTATTATTAATATCTTTGGTAATTAAAACACTGCATTAAAGAAAACACTGTGAGGGGGCGGAGCAAGATGGCCGAATAGGAACAGCTCCAGTCTCCAGCTCCCAGAGACACAGAAGATGGGTGATTTCCACATTTTCAACAGAGGTACCGGGTTCATCTCAATAGGGAGTGCAGGACAATCAGTGCTGGTCAGCTGCTGCAGCCCAACCAGCAAGAGCTGAAGCAGAGCGAGGCATCACCTCACCTGGGAAGCGCAAGGGGGAAGAGAATCCCTTTTCCTAGCAAGGGGAACTGAGAAACACAATACCTGGAAAATCGGGTAACTCCCACCCCAATACTGTGCTTTACCAAGGGTCTTAGCAAACGGCACACCAGGATATTATATCTCACACCAGGCCGGGAGGGTCCCACGCCTGCAGAGCCTCCCTCATTGCTAGCACAGCAGTCTGAGAACTAAGGGCAAGGCAGCAGCGAGGCTGCGGGAGGGGTGAACGCCATTGCTGAGGCTTAAGTAGGTAAACAAAGCCCCTGGGAAGCTTGAACTGGGTGGAGCCCACAGCAGCTCAAGGAGGCCTGCCTGTCTCTGTAGACTCCACCTCTAGGGACAGGGCACAGCTAAACAAACAAACAAAAAAAGCAGCAGAAACCTCTGCAGAGGCAAATGACCCTGTCTGACAGCTTTGAAGAGAGGAGTGGATCTCCCAACACGGAGGATGAGACCTGAGAACAGACAGACTGCCTGCTCAAGTGGGTCCCTGACCCCTGAGTAGTTTAACTGGGAGACATCCCCCACTAGGGGCAGACCAAAACCCCACACCTCACACGGTGGAGTACACCCCTGAGAGGAAGCTTCCAAGGCAAGAATCAGATAGGTACACTCGCTGTTCAGCAATATTCTATCTTCTGCAGCCTCTGCTGCTGATACCCAGGCAAACAGGGTCTGGGTGGACCTCAAGCAAACTCCAACAGACCTACAGCTGAGGGTCCTGACTGTTAGAAGGAATACTAACAAACAGGAAGGACACCCACACCAAAGCCCCATCAGTACGTCACCATTATCAAAGACCAAAGGCAGATAAAACCACAAAGATGGGGAAAAGGCAGGACAGAAAAGCTGGAAATTCAAAAAATAAGAGCGCATCTCCCCCTCCAAAGGAACCCAGCTCATAGACAGCAACGGATCAAAGCTGGACGGACAATGACTTTGACGAGTTGAGAGAAGAAGGCTTCAGTCCATCAGACTTCTCAGAGCTAAAGGAGGAATTACGTACCCAACGCAAAGAAACTAAAAACCTTGAAAAAAGAATGGAAGAATTGATAGCTAGAATAATCAATGCAGAGAAGGCCATAAACGAACTGACAGAGATGAAAACCATGACATGAGAAATATGTGACAAATGCAAAGCTTCAGTAACCAACTCGATCAATTGGAAGAAAGTGTATCAGCGATTGAGGATCAAATGAATGAAAAGAAGCGAGAAGAGAAGTCTAAAGAAAAAAGAGGAAAAAGAAATGAACAAAGCCTTCAAGAAGTATGGGATTATGTGAAAAGACCAAATCTACGTCTGATTGGGGTGCCTGAAAGTGAGGGGGTAAATGGAACCAAGTTGGAAAACACTCTTCAGGATATCATCCAGGAGAACTTCCCCAACCTAGTAAGGCAGGCCAACATTCAAATTCAGGAAATACAGAGAATGCCACAAAGATACTCCTCAAGAAGAGCAACTCCAAGACACATAATTGTCGGATTCACCAAAGTTGAAATGAAGGAAAAACTGTTAAGGGCAGCCAGAGAGAAAGGTCGGGTTACCCACAAAGGGAAGCCCAT
>NW_016803686.1:485059-494016 GCF_001698545.2 Rhinopithecus bieti | reverse complement strand
AGACTGGATTAAGAAAATGTGGCACATATACACCATGGAATACTATGCGCCCACTAAAAAGGATGAGTTCATGTCCTTTTGTAGGGACAAGGATGAAAGTGGAAACCATTATTCTGAGCAAACTATCGCAAGGACAGAAAACCAAATACCGCATGTTCTCACTCATAGGTGGGAACCAAACAATGAGAAAACTTGGACACAGGGTGGGCCTGTCATAGGGTGGGGGAAGCGGGGAGGAATAACATTAGGAGAAATACCTCATGTAAATGACGAGTTAATGGGTGCAGCACAACATGGCACATGTATACATATGTAACAATCCTGCACATGTACCCTAGAATTTAAAGTGTTAAAAAAAAAAAAAGAATGTCATGTCTCTTCAAAATGATGAAAGTAACAAAACATCACTGAGGAAATGTGCAGATAACAAGTGAAAAGAACAGGTTCAACTGCATAGACAACTAAGTGTACTAAGCAGAAATCTAAGATGATCACTTAGGTTCTTGGCCACTACTGTACACACATTATTTCCTAGTTATTCAAACACTAATCTAGGTACTACTGTGAAGAAATAATTTACAGTTGTAATTAAAGTTCCAAATCAACGGACCTTAGATAGGAAAATTATCCAGGTATGCCTGACCTACTCACAAGAGCCCTTTAAAAGAGAGTATTCTCTAGCTAGTGGCATAAAGGGAGGTCACAGATTAAAATCCTCAGGGGATTTGACATTTGAGAATGTCTCCACTGACTTTGAACATGAAAGGGGCTATGTGTCAAAGAATGTGGCTGGACTTGGGAACGAGAGGGGACCCTAGATGACAGCTAGCAAGTAAACTGGGACCTTAGTCCTACAAATCAACAAACTAAATTCTGCCAACAAGCTGAATGAGTATGGAAACAGATTCTTCCCCAAAGCCTCCAGCTAAGAACTTATTCTGGCAGTCACCTCAATTTCAGTCCACTAAACTCTAATCAGAGAATTCAGACATGGCATGCCCAGGTTTCTAACTTACATAACTATGAGCTAATAAATGCATATTGTTTTAAGCCACCAAGTTTATGGTACTTTCTCAGAACACTAAGCAAACAAAATCATTAATACAAGGGTGGAGGTTGGAAACACTATGTATAAGAAATAAAATTAATCATGACATAATGATATATGCCTTCAACAGTCTTTATACCATTAAGTATACTGGGAGGATGGTAGAATAGGAAGGACACAGGGGTACAAAAGAATTACATTTTCATCTTCTATGCAGGGAAGTCAAGAAATAATGCCTACAATGCTTAAATCAGTAATAAACAATATGTTACAGTGAGAAAGACTGAGAAACCTATGATCTGGCTTTAAGAGTTGACAGTGGATTCTTCCACCAAAAAGGAAATGAGGAGGCGGAGCAGGGTACCGATAGTTTTCATTTGAAAAATCTTTAAGAACTAACTCCTTTATCTATCAACATGAAAACTGATCAGTATATGAACCTTAAAAAAATAAATTGTACTGCATTCTCTAATGCTTACGGAGTTTTACACATGCCGGTTCATATGTCTAAAATACCTTTACCACTCTCATTGCTAAACCACCATCTAAATAACACTTCTTGTTTAACACTATTTAACACCACCACAATTTGAGTAACACCTCTGTCAGGAGGCCTTCCCTAATGTGCCCCACCTCACCCTCCGTGTGACACAGGGAATTGGCCATGTAACCCCAATAGCAAAATGTTCTTAATTGCTCAAAGGGCAATTAACACACTTATTCAGTATTTCCCTAGACAGTCACCCACACAGAGATCCCATTCTATTCATTTCTGTTCTGTAGCCCACTGCCTATTACCCTGTATTGCACATTGCAGGTTCTCAATAAATGTTTAGTGTATGAAAGAATACCTACTTCCTCTAAGTTCAACTATGCAGACTAGAAAGTTTATTTTCACCCAGTGACCACTCTCTTTAAAGACTACCAGAATCTGGATTTCCAGGTTTAAAAAAACGAAAACAAAAACATACAGAAACTCACACTAATGTCTGTTATGTGTCAAAAGCCAAACGATAGCAGTATTTTGCAAGAAAGCAAATTTACCAGTAAATTTTTTTTTTTATTTTGAGACAGGGTCTAACTCTCTCACCCAGGCTAGAGTGCAGTGGCACAATCTCGGCTCACTGCAACCTCCACCTCCCGGGTTCAAGCAATTCTCCCACCTGGCCCTCCCAAACAGCTGGGACTACAAGTGTGTGCCACCACACCCAGTTAATTTTTGGGTTTTTTTTTTTTTGAGACAGAGTGTTGCTCCGTCACCCAGGCTGGAGTACAGTGGCGCGATCTCAGCTCACTGCAGCCTCTGCCTCTCGGGTTCAAGCGATTCTCCTGCCTCAACCTCCCAAGTAGCTGGAACTACAGGCATGTGCCACGACACCTGGCTAAGTTTTATATTTTTGGTAGAGACAGGGTTTCACCATGTTGGCCAGGATGGTCTCAATCTCCTGACCTCATGATCCACTCGCCTCCTAAAGTGCTGGGATTACAAGCGTGAGCCACTGTGCCCAGCCTAATTTTTGTATTTTTAATAGACACAGGGTTTAACCATGTTTGCCAGGCTGGTCTTGAACTCCTGACCTCAGCTGACTGCCCACTTCGGCCTCCCAAAAATGCTGGGATTACAGGCGTAAGCCACAGTGCCTGGCCAACCAATAAACTTTAGTATAATCTTCCCAAATGGCTGAAAAATATATTTTAAGCTACAGTCTCAATTTTGGTATTAAATGTTATATGCTTTCTCCAAAAAGGGTAGAATACTACTTGGTTGAACCTTGCACTCTTGGCCTCTATAAATATACAGAGTACTTAAATGTTATGATTAACGAAAATAGGCCTAACATTCCACAAGAGTTACTGACTTCCTGAGACAACTTGAAGTAACACTGCCTGAGGAGACATAAAAGCTGGTGTTTTGTCACATGTCCCTCACAAAACTCCCAAGTTGAGCTTAAAAATACATTTTGGAGGCCAGGAGGGGTGGTTCACGCCTGTAATCCCAGCACCTTGGGAGGCCAAGGCAGGCAGATCACCTGAGGTCGGTAGTTCGAGACCACCCTGACCAACATGGAGAAACCCCATTTCTACTAAAAATACAAAAATTAGCCAGGCATGGTGGCGCATGCCTGTAATCTCAGCTACTCAAGAGGTTGAGGCGGGAGAACTGCCTGAACCCAGGAGGTAGAGGTTGCGGTGAGCCAAGATCATGCCATTGCACGCCAGCCTGGGCAACAAGAGCGAAATTCCGTCTCAAAAAAAAAAAAAAAAAAAAAAGGCAGAGATGGTTGTTATAATACAAAATGTCTGGGGTCACTCATTTTTCTATTACTTATAAATGCATTCACAAGCTAGTCAGTAACCTTCTCTTAGTCTGTATCCTCTTCTACGAAATGGACATAATCTTTATAAAGTAATCATAAGCATTAAAGGGTAGACAGGAAAATTCTGGGCCACTTATTTTTTTAAAGTGCTTCAGTGATGGAGCTGTGGAGTTACTGTTTAATGGTACAGCTTCAGTTTCACAACATAAAAAGAGTTACAGAGATGGATGGTAGTGATAATTGAATATTATGAATGTATTTAACACCACTTCACCATACACTTAAAAGTGGTTAAAACGGTAAATTTTATGTTATGTGTATTTTACCACAGGAAAAAAACATAGAGAAAGGTGCATTAAAAATATTTTGCATTACTATTTATCTGAAACTGCCTTAGATAGGAATCTGTAACTAAAAGTCATCCATAAACATTTACGGAGGGGCCGGGCATGGTGGCTCACGACTATAATCCTAGCACTTTGGGAGCCTGAGGTGGGGGGATCACTTGAGGTCAGGAGTTTGAGATCAGCCTGGCCAACATGGTGAAACACCGTCTCTACTAAAAATACAAAAATTAACCAGGCACGGTGGTGTGTGTGCCTGTAATCCCAGCTACTTGGGAGGCTGAGACAGGAGACTTGCTTGAACCCAGGAGGCGGAGGTTGCAGTGAGCCAAGATCACGCCACTGTGCTCCAGCCTCGGCGACACCGCGAGACTCCATCTCAAAAAGAAAAAAATAAAATAAAAAAGAAAGCATTTATGGAAACAATGAGCTCAAATTCAAAAAAGTATCAAAGCTTCTGAGAAAAGTTTCTGTTTTTTTCTAAACTAATTTTAGAAAGCTTTAGAGTAGTACTTCTGAATTTAGGGGTACTTCTGATTTCTATCCCACTGGAAAACTTCTCAAACTTGTGGGTGAAGTCAGTAAAATCACTTGAGCATCCCCACACATATATTCTGACTCATGGCCTTGAGCTCTTCTCTCTCCATACTCTCACGAGACTACGATTCACTGTAACAGTTCAAATGAGAACTATAGTCCAGCTCGAAGTTTCAGGTTCCTCTCTATCTGCTACCACATCCCAACACCTCAAAAGTCAAAATGTCTGAAATCCAATTCACTTGTCTCCCCTTAAAAGCAACTCACCTGGTTTCCTGCCTTCCCAAGTTATAATGGGCAAATTTTGTATTTTAAATCAAGGAAAAAGAGTGAAAACATAAAGTATGTTTAAGCAGAAAAGCCCTGACCACCAAGGAAACTGCATGCATGGTGCCATGGACTGCACGAACCATGAGTCTATCATTACTGGAGACGACATCTTCTTTAAAAGTGAATAATATTTTTCACATCCTCAAAAAAAGGCCCAAAATAAGCATGCAAAAGCTGTTTTCAAATCTGTTTAGATCACACATGGAAAAGTAAATGATATGTGAGGTTTTCACTACCATTAACATAAATCACATAAAACAATTTTAAATGTTTAAAAGAATTTTTTTAAAAAACCACTACACTAAAAAAACTCTGTGGAGAAGTGACTTACCTGAACAAGATGAATAAGTGTTGTCAAAATAGCACATCTCAACATATTGTGTTCTTCACTCTGCTTCCAAAGGAGGGGCAAATATTGTACCAAACATCCCACATATGGTCGTATCTATTACAATATAATTAGAGGAAACAACAAAATTTTATTAGTAAAGAAGGCAATTTACTTTGAAAAACACTGAGAGCACTATTAAGTCCCAGGCAACACGTATTTAATATTTATTAGATGTAATGTATTAAGCTTTCATCCTTAAGAAATAAAATTAGACATTACATAAAGGCCCAGGGCTCTATAGTAAACATTTTAAAATAATTTTAAACAACTATCAAGTGTACTGAATGAAACAACTTATGAATATGAATATAAAAAAACATTCTTTAGAGGTTCACAGAAAATGCCATTATATCCTCCTTTTTAATAAAACAGCTTACCAAATTGGAAATTACACTATTGTTTTTTAAAAAGTCAGCATTTATTCATTCATTCTACAAATATCTTCCAAGTTTCAGGCCCTGAACACAAGGCACTGGAAAGAAAAGGATACAAAGAGAGCCAGACAAACCCTTACAATGAAAAAGGAGAAGTGTCATGATGAAGGTGTATACAAGGTACAGTGGAAACACAAGAGGAAAAAAAATTTTCAAAGGATAAAACTGATAAGCTCACCATGGATTAAGTTAATCAGATTTTAAATTTTACCCTGAAGCACAGCTCAGTCTAACAGTAGTTTCTTGAAAAGTAAAATGGACTACAATGATGCTGGACAGCGTTTCAGCTCCAGTATTTGAAATTGCTATGAGTATCCTTGGGGATGAAATAAAAACACTAGACTGTCATAGCTTCACTACTATCTACTTGAATATCATGGATTAAAATTTAAAATGTTCCCAGAAAGCGTGAGTTTCTTTATTATGCTAGTAAAATACTCTAAAAGGGTAGCCAAACAGCTAGAGAATTTGCTCCCGTCTCCTGGTGGTGGAAGTGTTGGTGGGGAATGCAGAAAAACAAGAAGTTAAATATTTGCCCAAACATCTCAGTAAGATATAAGTGAATAAATATTAAGATAGGTATTACCTTATTGTAACATATTTATCATGTAATACCTTATTTTCAAAATTTGACTATAATAATATTTCTGGAACATGTACTCAACATTGCTAAGTGTTCTATCTCAAAGATCACTCCAATGAGCTCATAAAAGCAGGCCAATTAATGAGTAAAAGCAGATTTCAAAGTATCTAACTCATTCGTACTCAACTAAAAATAAGCATATGACAACACAATCTAATGGTAAGGAAAATGAGGTAGTGTTGGTTTTAAATAGGGAGTATACTTTCCCAGAAATTGCAGAAAAGATATGCATACTATAAACTACAAATGGGGTAATAAAACCAAAGTACCCAGTTACATTTAAAAGCCATAAAATATTTATATTCCAATCTTGGCTGTCATTAGAATATACAATGTTCTAAATTAAAATTAATGCTACAAAAACAGAATTTAAAATATCAATCATAGAGGCTGGGCAGAGAGGTTCATGCCCAGAATTTTGGGAGGCCAAGGAGGACAGATCGCTTGAGGTCAGAAGTTCAAGATCAGCCTGACCAACATGGTGAAACCTCGTCTCTACTAAAAATACAAAAATTAGCCGGGCATAGTGGTGTAGACCTGTAATCCCTGCTACTCCTGCTGAGGCAGGAGAATCACTTGAATCTGGGAGGTGGAGGCTGCAGTGAGCCAAGAGAGACCTACTGCACTCTAGCTTGGGTGACAAAGCAAGACTCCATCTCAGAAAACAAAAACGAACAAAAAAAACCAATCACAGAGTGCTGTGAAAGATATAAAAGGAACGAGAAAAAGACTGGGCATTAAAAATAACAGAGCAAGGACATGAGAGCCAAACATATGCCAACGGGGTGGTAGGCTAGCTATATGGGGCAACTAAGGAAATTTGAATACTGATATTCATTTATATAAATCTGATATTAGATAATATTATTGCATCAGTGTTAAGTTTCCTGAGTCTAATCACGGTTATGATAATGTTAAATGAAGCATACATCTCTTAAGAAGGAGAGGTCTAATATTCTGGAGAGTACCATGATGTCTGCAACTAAAACTGAAACAGTTTTACAACAACAATCTGTACATGTGGATAGATAAAAAGAAAGCAAATGTGGTAAAATATTAGTAAGTGATGAAACTTACTAATGAAGTGAAGGATATATGAGTGTTGATCTATTTTTATAACTTTTTTGTAGGTTTTGAGATTTTTCAATGAAAAGAGGTGAAAGAAAAAATACTGTCCATATAAAATTCTGAATAAGATTACAATACAAGGATTTTAAGGGAAGGACAATTTCAATTATTTGCATAAAATTTTAAAAATCACATAGAACTACGAAAGTTTTTGCAGTCATTAGGGAAATGCAAGTCAAAACCACAATGAGATATCACCTCATGCCTGTCAGGGTGGCTACTATAAAACAAAAATAAAAGATAACACAAGTGTTGGCAACGGTGTGGAGAAACTGGTACCTTTGTACACTGGTGCTAGGAATGCAGGGAAGTAGCATGGAGCTTCCAAAAAAAAAAAAAGATAACTAGAACTACCATTTTATCCAGCAATCCCATTTCTGGGCATTTATTCAAAAGAACCGAAATCAGGATCCGAAAGAAATTATTAGCACTACCATGTTTATTGTAGCACTATTCACAGGAGCTAACATGTGGAAGGAGCCTAAATACCCACCAACAGATGAATGGATAAAGAATATGTCATATTATATATGCAATTGCATATACAAACTATGCAGACTTAAAAGGAAATTCTGCAATATGGGACAATAAACCTTGCAAACAATATGCTAAATCCAACAAACTACAGAATGACAAACACTGCCAGTTTACTTGTATGAGGTATCTAAAATAGTCGAATTAATAGAATCAAAGAGTGGAATGGTGATCGCCAGGGACTAAAGGGAAGGGGAAATGAGTTACTATTCAATAGGCATAAAGTTTCAGGTAAAAAAGATGAATAAGCTTTAGGGTTCTGCTATAGAATGCTGTACCAAAAGTCAACAATATATTCTACACTTATAATTTTGTTAAGAGGATGGATCTCATGTTAAGTGTTCTTACCAAAGAATTGGGGGTGTAGGGGAAGCACTTTGAGTATTATAGCCTTATGAGTTAATTCATACATAGGTAAAGCTCCACTTAAATTCATATCACTGAAAACATGAAAATCAAATAGGTGACAATCTAATATATGCTTTAATGAGGGCTCTATCATTGGGGTTAAAAAAATTACCCTAAGTTCCTAAAGACACCTCATCTTTCAGATAAAATTTTCAACAGAGTATTTTATATTTCACAGAGTTCCTTTAATTTTGTTCTTTCACTTCAGAAATGCACAGGCCCGAAGACCACCTGATACCACCCCTGATGATTACATATTTATTTTGACTACATATTTATAAGATCTCTGCACTAGAAAAGTGAATTGTAAGTTTTCAACTACTTTATCAAAAAGTAAAAACAACATTCAACTAATTGTACATTATGGTACAAAGACGGTGACTTTACTGAAACTTCAAAATTAAACTGTATGCGTCACAAAGCACTATTGTATCCAGCTTCATCCATGTCCCTGCAAAGAACAGGAGCTCAACCTTTTCTATGGTTGCGTAGTATTCCATGGTGTATATACGCCACATTTTCTTAATCCAGTCTATCATTACCATCATTTTCAGCAAACTATCACAAGGACAGAAAACCAAACACCACATGTTCTCACTCATAGGTGGGAGTGGAACAATGAGAATACACGGACACAGGGCGGGGAAGATCACACACTGGGGCCTGTGGGGGTGGGGGGGTGGGAGCCTGGGGGAGGGATAGCATTAGGAGAAATACCTATGTAACTGTTGACATGATGGGTGCAGCAAACCAACATGGCACATGTATACTTATGTAACAAACCTGCACTTTGTGCACATGTACCCTGGAACTTAAAGTATAATTAAAAAAAAAAAAAAAAA
>NW_016803686.1:458852-484290 GCF_001698545.2 Rhinopithecus bieti | reverse complement strand
AGGAGGAGGAGGAGGAGGAGGAGGAGGAGAAGACGAAAGCACTATTGTAAGATGGCTGAAAATGTTTGCTGCCTAATATCAAAAACATAATTCTGGCCCGCTGCGGTGGTTCTCATCTGTAATCCCAGCACTTTGGAAGGCCAAGGCGGTGCATCCCTTGAGCCCAGGAGTTTGAGACCAGCCCAGTTAAACTGGCAAAACCCTATCTCTAAAAAAAAAAAAAAAAAAAAAAAAAAAAAAAAAATTAGTCAGGCATGATAGCACGCCTGTAATCCAAGCTACTACTCAGGAGGCTGAGGACAACAATCACTTGAACCCAGGGGATCAGGGCGGAGGGTGCAGTCAGCTGAGATGAGCCACTGCACTCCAGCCTGACATGACAGAGCGAGACTTCGTCTCAAAAAAGATAAAATTTGTTAACATTTTTTAAAAGTTTGCTGCCTCATGGACAAACATCAAATTTGGTATATGAAAGAGAGTTAAGGGATATATGCAACAAAGATAAAAATGATAGGGTTGATCAAAGGTTAAGGTAGAAAAAAAGTTAAAGAATCAGACAACTGAAAATATTTTTTAACCATTTCCTATTTAGTATGAGTTTTGAAAAACAAAAATTCTATTGAATAACTATATCTTATTGTTACTTCTTCATGATATAGGCACGTAAGCTGCTTAGGCTATTTGTGTTCCAAAAGATGAGTATAGACAGAAACACAAAAGCACTAATTTATAAGCCAAAAGAATAACAAACTTTTGGAGAAAAAGTTTTAATTCAAAGTTTGGGGAGACAAAGGAAAGGAGATCCATTTCTATTTTAAAAAAAAAAAAAGTTTTATTTAAGAAATTTCCATCTGCCATATATTTCTAAATAAAATTACAGAAAATGGCCAAATCTTGTTTTTATAATCAACTCTTTAAACAATTTATTGCAACTTTATAGTACTCTGAAGCATATTGGAGATGTATAGTAATTTCATGCTCACGAAATCCTAAGTTAAGTGAGTTCAGAATTATCTTTATCATTTTATACATGAGGACACAAGGTTAAAGACTTTGCCCAAACTAAACAGCAGAGGCAAGGACTTAAAATGAGTTCTTAAAACAGTTGCAAGGAACTCTGTGACCAACTCTCTCAATGTTGTTTAAAAAACACCATCAAATGAATTAATGTGATTAATGTATTAAGAACACCAAGTACTAAGAATCATGCAAGATATTACTACTTTTAGACACCAGTAACCAGATCTGTTTCAAATGATTAACAGTGACTCAACCCTACCACAGGAGTCGCATTATGCTTAAAGTACTGGCAGTGCCATTAAAATATGTGAACTTTGAGAAGTTCCTTCAAGTCTCATATTGTTTGAGACAATAAATTCTAACTCCTACCTCAAGTTTTTTGTGAGAACTAAATGAGAAATATATGCAAAGCATGTAGCACATATGTCAGTATGTTGTCATTACTCAATAATTAATAGCTATTCTCATCAATTGCTTTGGAATTAATAAATCTGCTCATGGTGTCACAATTCACTAACAGCAGATCCAAGAGTAAACTCTAAGTCTGTGAAATCCAAATCAATTATCTTTCCTAATACAATGCAAATCACAGATTTGCTTCAGTGCTTTCCAAACAAGGATATGCAATGGTGAACTAGAATATAGGAAGTCACAAGGATAATTATAGTGTGGTTATCTGGATTAACAATTTCCACAGGCCGGGCACGGTGGCTCAAGCCTGTAATCCCAGCACTTTGGGAGGCCGAGAAGGGCGGATCACAAGGTCAGGAGATCGAGACCATCCTGGCTAACCCGGTGAAACCCCGTCTCTACTAAAAAATACAAAAAACTAGCCGGGCGAGGTGGCGGGCGCCTGTAGTCCCAGCTACTCGGGAGGCTGAGGCAGGAGAATGGCATAAACCCGGGGGGCGGAGCTTGCAGTGAGCTGAGATCCGGCCACTGCACTCCAGCCTGGGCGATAGAGCGAGACTCCGTCTCAAAAAAAAAAAAAATAAAAAAAAAAAACAATTTCCACAAAGATTCAGAGTGACAGGGGAAGCTGAATAACTAAACCGTTAAGAGTGTTACACCTCATTTTTACATTAAGTCACATGTAAATACAATGCAGACCAGACTACAAAAAATACTTAATTTTTAAGGTAAAAATAACAGACTTCCCAGAAGTCTTGCTGATGGACACTTGTGGCTATGCCCTCAAACACGGAATTTTACACTGGCTGGATCTTCTAAAATATGTAAAATTCTGCTTTATGAACACCTCTACATTGATGATCCAATTTTTTTTCATATTTTAATTTTCTTAGGCATTTTTAAAAAATCGAATATAAATGTCAATTTTGAATAATACATAACTGAAACCACAGTCTATAAGTTAGAAGCATTTCAATTAATGTTTTAACTCTTAAACAATGTAGTCAAGGATATTAATGAATTCTACATATATTCTACCCACCTCTCATTTATTTTCATGTTTTACAATATAATTACCTGCATGTTGACTCTTTCGATCACACAAGAAAGGACATGCAAAACGTGCATCTTTGTGTCACATTCTGTAACTTGCTGCAATAACTGAAAAAGTAGTGTGAACATGGTTTCCAAATACTGCAGTTTAAAAAGAAATAAAATAAAAAAGGTTTAGAACAGAAATGAAAGACATTCATATGAACAGAAGTAAGAAGTAAATCATAATGTCAAAGCAGTAAGTCAAATAAACAGAAAGCCAAAAGCTTGGCATTACCTAAACAACCTGAAATTGTTTAAGCTGCCAGTATTTTACATATTGTTTTACAAAGTGTTTTCTTTCTTCATTGCTGCTGAATGTGTCCATTTCAGAATTTAACTTATCCAGAAACCGAATAATGTTTAGAGGAATATTGTCTAAGCTATGTCTGTTTAAATTTTATACTGTTAACTAAACTATTAACAGTGCCTTGTCACTGTTCTTCCATATATGCCCGCTGCCAATCACAGAATGTTTTGTTTTGCAAGACCTGATCATTACAGCAAAGACATTATTGCACTCACATGCCAGCTATCTGATGAGGCCCTTAACATATACTGTATGAAGATATATATTTTATAGATATAATTTGTTATTCTAAAAATGGCAGAATAGTTCGTATTGGGAAATCAAAAACAAATACCCTATGTCTGGTTGTGAACTCCTATATTATGAAAATTACGTTATAAACTAACAAATCACACTTACATAAAGCAAGAATTTGTTCTTTCAGATATATGGCTCATTTTAGTACACACTTCTGCAACACATTTCTTTCATCCAAAAATGTCTATAGTGATTATTTTATTAAAGCAAGATCACTGCTTTAGAAGCTTCCCTATCTATTCCCCTCACGAAAAGTAGTACATTTTATCACGTAACTTTCTTCTCAGCCAGTCCTCTTAAGAACAAACACTAACACCCCAATGTTACTGATATGTTTAACAAGTGCTTACTGAGTACCAGTTATGGGAAAACACCATGCTAGGTCCTGGGGGTTGAGTAAAGAGTAAAAAGATGAATAGAACTTGGTATTCTGCTCATCAAGTAATTTACAGTCTAGTGTGTAGGATAGGATACAGATAGATATACACATGTAAATAACACAGAGAAATAACCTAAGGAGTAAAATTAACAGACACACATAAAATGAAGATATTAAATGATTTTCCATTTTGAAAAAAAAAAGTCTGGCAACCAACTTCAACATAGATGATAAAATTGCTAAACAAAAGTAAGCAGAATATAAGTGAACTGTTACAATAAAAGTTACCAAAACAGTTTACAAATAAAAATTATGTCCTCCAAAATAATCCAATACAGCATACTTTTAAATTCAACTTTAATAAGTAACACATAGATAATTTCATGTATAAAATAGTATTCAAAGACATAAGCAGAAATGTTTTTTTAAAAAAATACCTGGAAATGTATATTCTTACCGGTAGAAACTGATCTGTTCTAAATTCAAAATCATCAACAGGTGAAGTGCAGTTAAGGAATATTGAGAATACATAAGTTTTATCAAAATAAATCTGTATCTAAAACAAGGATACATAAATTAATTTCACAAAATAAATAACTTAAAAGTGTTAAAGTTCTTTGCAATGAAGTATTTTACATTTTCAGAAGGATATTTAACTTCAAAGTTGTAGCTGTTTCAATACGAACCTAAAAGAAAGTAGTATATCATGAGTTTTTAATTATTTTAGAATGACTAAACATCATTAATATCAAACAAAAAATTTTATTCCAAATCACTTTCTGTACTCTTCTTATTATTAGAGACACAGACCATGTAAATATTCCAGAAATACAAGGATACTCTCCTTATCCAAAGCAAGGAATAAAAAGAAAAGGTAAAGTAATATTTATTCCTATTCTTCTCAGTTTCCCATAATTTACTTAACAAGCCTTTAACCCAGTGGGTCCTTCCAGGAAGGAAAATAATTTGCCGTAAAGTATGTAGAGGGCATGGGATTGAGGAAAAAGGAAGCAGGAAACCAGGGTGGGGTTGGGCAAACTGGAGGATGTGTAAGTGAAAGGTGCAAAAGGAGACAAGGAAGGAAGGAGTCAGGGAGGAGAAAGAACACAAGCAAATTTCCACCTGTAACCTCAACTACAGTAAATCTTTGAAATATCCCCAAAATATTCTGAGATTTTCTGTTGTTGGTGGTGGTGTTTTTTGTTGTTGTTGTTGTTGTTCTGAGACGGAGTCTGGCTCTGTCGCCCAGGCTGGAGTGCAGTGGTGCGATCTCGTCTCACTGCAAGCTCCGCCTCCCGGGGTCACACCATTCTCCTGCCTCAGCCTCCCAAGTAGCTGGGACTACAGGCGCCCGCCACCACGCCCGGCTAATTTTTTTGTAGTTTCAGTAGAGACGGGGTTTCACCGTGTTAGCCAGGATGGTCTAGATCTCCTGACCTCATGATCCGCCCGCCTTGGCCTCCCAAAGTGCTGGGATTACAGGCGTGAGCCACTGCGCCCAGCCCATTCTGAGATTTTCTAAATCCCACAGTTCACAAATACAGAAAGGTTTACAATATGCTCCCGACCTCACAAATTTTCAATGTGTACCAGCATGTTACCTGGGCAAATCATATTACAACATAATCTCGTTCTCTTTCAAGTGTTATCTTGGACTTAAATCAGCTAAAATTGGCATGGGCTAAGATATTCCTAGTTTCCACATAAAGTAACATGAGCTCAAGACAAGACTAAATTCTGTATGCTAATCTGTGAGATAACATATCTAAACCTTTTATTTCCCAGCTGAGAACCATTACTTTCTTAGATGTTACACTTTCCTTACTTGTTAATAGCAACTGTTTTTTTCTTTCCAGTCATTTTTCAGAAAGTAATCATTTAAAACATTTTACAGGAGCTTCTGAGGTCTTGAGATGTAATTAGGCACCTTCACCAAATGTTAAACACTGACAAATCCGCAGATTCCAAGAGCCTACAGTGCAGATGTTTTTTCACCTGCTTTTTCCTTTTATTCACTGTCTCTAAAGGCAATGTGAACATTTCCAGATTTTTAACTGATTTAACAAATTTGCTGCCACTTGATCTATCACAAAATGACCTCATGAAAAGACAGGTCAGGTATTGCATCAGAAACTATTTAAGGAGGAACTATCATCAGGCACTGTGTTAGGTGCTGTAGAAAAAGCTGAGTAAGCCATGCCCATATAGATCTTACAATGTGGGGAGGAGGAGACTAGATATTAAACAATTACTGATAAAAATGGCTAACTTGAAAACATTAAGCACAGGACAATCCTCTTGAGGACATGGACTATGTGTAAACATCTTTAAGTTTAGTATTGAGTGAATATACAATATTAACAATTCACAGAGACCAAGACATGAAAGTCCCTCAAAAAAGAAACAAGAAATCAAGGCTAGGCATGGTGACTCACACCTATAATCCCAGCACTTTGGGAGGCCGAGGTGGGAGGATCACTTGAGGTCAGGAGTTCGAGACCAGACTGGTAGACATGGTGAAACCCCATCTCTACTAAAAAAAATACAAAAATCAGCTGGGCATAGTGGCATGCAACTATAATCTCAGCCACTCAGGAGGCTGAAGCACGAGGATCGCTTGAACCTGGGAGGCAAGGGTTGCGGTAAGCTGATTGTGCCACTGCACTCCAGCCTGGGCAACAAAGCAAGACTCCAACTCAGAAAAATGAAAAAGGAAAGGAAAGGAAATCAAACTGCCAGCACGCTAACCCTTAATTCTCTCGACTTTCCTCCACGAAAGGACCATTTATTCTAGAGATGCACTCCCTGAGCCATAACATTAATGCAAATAAGTATATGAAACAAGACACCTGAATAAAACAATGTGTTTTCCCTCCTAACAAGGGAAGTCAGTGTAGTATTATGTTCAGAAAAAAAGGTGAAATGAATTAAGAAGACCTGTCTGCATTCCAGTTTGACTGCAAGAACAGAAAGCCAGATCACAAGGGAAAATAAAAAAACACAGACTTTTAAGGAAAGTTAAAGAGCATTTTAAATGATGGCAAATAAACATAAGACAAAAAGTCAGCTCTTCTTGAGCTCTAAAAGAAATAAGAGGTACTTACTACAAAGAAATGGAATGAATTTGGCAGTAACTCAAGCAATGGGGGGACAAAATTAAAACTTGAATTTACAGAATGAAGACTTGGGGAGTGTGCTAGAAGACTGGTAGAAAAGTCTAACACATTTCTACTGTGAGTCTACCCTACCCCAGCTGAAACCTCAGAAAATTCACGAAAAGATAACAGGCAATTCCAAATTGGGAAAGCAAGTGCCGTCAAAACATAAGAAACATTGGAAAGATCCCCCAAAGCATAAGAGAAACAGGGAAATGAATGAGAAGAAAATGCAGGCAACAGTACTTTCAAATACTGCTACAAAGGTAAACAGAGCCAGAAACTTCTGTGCATTTGGCAGCAACTCAAGCAATGGGTAGAACAAAATCAAACCATGATCATGGCTCACAGCAGCCTTGACCTCTTAGGCTCAAGCAATCCTCCCACCTCAGCCTCCCAAGTAGCTGGGACTACAGGCACACACCACCATCTCTGGCTAATTTTTCTATTTTTTGTAGAGACAGGGTTTCACCATGTTGTCCAAACTGGTCTTGAATTCCTGGGCTCAAGCAATTTGCCCGCCTTGGCCTTCCAAAGTGCTTGGATTATAGGCGTGAGCTACCACACCCAGCTCAGAAGAAGGTATTGTTATCACAGGATATGACAGCTGCATGTATGTTAATGCCCCAGAAGACCTTCTAGTGGGACAAGATATGGACGTGGAAGACAATGATATTGATGATCCTAACCCTGCGTAGGCCTAGGCTAATGTGTTTGTGTCTTTGATTTAGATTTTAAGAAAAATCATTAGAAGTGGAAAAAATTGTAAAATAAAAAAAGCTTACAGAATGAGGATGTAACAAAAGAAAATATTTTTGCACAGATATACAATGTATGTGTATTTTAAGCTAAGTACTATTACAAAGGAGTCAAGACCTTTAAAAAATTTTAAAGTAAAGAAGTTACAGGAGGCAGAGCTTGCAGTGAGCCGAGATCGCGCCTCTGCGCTCCAGCCTAGACAACAGAGTGAGACTCGTCTCAAAAACACAAACAAACAAAAGTTAGAGTAAGATGTGGTTAGTTTATTGCTGAAGAAAGAATATTTTCCAATATATTCAGTGTAGCCTAACTGTACAATGTTTATGAAGTCTACAGTGGTATGCAGTGATTTTCTAGGCTTTCACATTCACTAATCACTCATTCACTGCCTCGCCCAGAGCAACTTCCAAGCCTGCAAGCTCTATTCAAGTTAAGCGCCCTATAGAGGTGTAGCATTTTTTAATCTTTTATACTATGTTCTTACTGTACCTTTTCTGTTTAGACACACCAATACTTACCATCATGTTACAACTGCCTAAAGTATTTAGTACAGTAACATGCTACACTGGTTTGTACCCACAGCCTAGAGAGCCTCTACTATCTCAGATTGTGTAGAAGCACACTTTGTGATGTCCCCACAATGAGGAAATCGCCTAAGGACACATTTCTCGGAATAGACCCCTGTCATGCAACAGCACATGACCATATGTCTATGCTGGTTGGTGGTCAACGTGCCCACGAAGATGGCCATTTCTTTGCTTCACAAGCAACCACACCACACCCTCAAACTACAGGCTTTCTGATTACACCGCAGTTTATATCTTACATAGGCTTTCACAAAAGTGAAAGATTATCCTAATGCTGATTTTCTAGTAATTTACTGCTTGTTTTACTGAAGGTAAAGTAAAACTTTCTAAAAATTTTTTTTTTCTTTTTTTGTTTTTCTTTTGAGATGGAATCTTGCTCTGTTGCTCAGGCTGGAGTGTGGTGGTTTGATCTCGACTCACTGCAACCTCCCCCTGCCAGATTCAAGCAATTCTCCTGCCTCAGCCTCCTGAGTAGCTCGGACTACAATCACCCACCACCATGCCCAGCTAATTTTTGTATCTTTAATGGAGATGGGGTTTCCCCATGTTGGCCAGGCTCAGGGGATCCGCCCACTTTGACCTTCCAAAGTTCTGGGATTACAGGCGTGAGCCACTGTGACCAGCCAAAACGTTCTAAAAACTTCTTTTGAATTTCTGAAACTTAAAAATACAATTAATTCAGAAACTCTACAGCCTAAAGAAGCCCAGTTTAAAGAATCATCTGTAGTCCTGGGAAAAGAAGGTTCCTCTAACCTAAAATTTAGTAATGCTAGTTTATAGTGTGGAAATAATGTTCTAAAACCTAAAAGTTGTCATAAGCACTCCATCTACTAACTAATATGTTATAAAAGGGAAAGGAAGGGAGAGTGTTAAAAGATATTTTTTTAGAAGGTGTTTTATTGTATAGAATCCAGGTCGGTAGTTCTCAAATTATGGCACAAGGAACTACTGATATGCTCCAAAAGAGATAGTCTATTAACAATAAGTATAAAACGGTGGTCAATTAACAGTAAGTACAAACACTGGATCACATGCAAAAAAACGTGGCTAATGAAAACAGTATTTAATCTTTCCTAAACTATGAAAAATGTGTGGGTATTGAAAGCTACAAGAATGCATTTCCTACCAGGTGTGAAGCCTTACTACAAAAGCTGTTGTTTGAAAAAAAACAACAAAAAACAATATTCAAATAGAGTTACACAAGTAGACCAATGAAACGGAACAAATTCCAGAAACAGGTCCACATGTAAACATGGGATATGACAGAGACAGCCCTATGGACCACTAAGAAAACTATGTATTATTCAGGGAATCACTGTAGTGTTGCTATCCTTGTTTTTTAAAAAAGAAAGATGGAAACTTCCTTACATCACACTCAAAAATAAATTTGAGGCAGAATAAAAAACCAAGAGTGAAGAAAAAGGATTTCTTTCCAGGCCCAGGGGCTAATGCCTGTAATCTCAACACATTGGGAGGCCAAGGTGGGAAGATAACTTGAGCCCAGAATCCTAGACCAGCCTAGACAACACAGTGAGACCTCCTCTCTACAAAAAATCAAAACATCAGCCAGGCGTGGTGGTACACTCCTATAGTACTAGCAACTCGAGAGGCTGACGTGAGACAAATGCTTGAGCCACGGGGTGTCGAGGCTGCAGTGAGTCATGATCTCGCCACTGCAGTCTAGCTTGGGCAACAGAGTGAGACCTTGTCTCAAGAAAGAAAAAAAGTAATCAATAAATCTATTAACATGTAAAACCTCTGCTTAACAAAGACAATAGAATGAGACTGGAAAGAGACAGAGGAATTTGATTGCATTTGTAATATTTTATTTCTTAAATAAGATATTTGAAATATATGTGGAAAATATTACAAATGAAAATATGGGTAACTGAGTGATGAGCACACAAGTGCTTCTTCTGTTAGTTGCTGAATTTTTTATTGACAAAATTCTTGCCTATGGGGTAGCCCTGCTCTTTCTATGGAGCAGCCAAAAAAACAAAAGAAAATTAACACCTACTTCTACTCTGTCACAGTCTCCTAATAACAAAAGAATAGCACATGGACAACAGTAGTTAATCAGCATCAAATGTATCCCGACTCCTTAACAGCAGCCCTTAGGAAAAAGAATGCAGATTCTGAAAGCCAGAGAGGAATTCGATTCATCAGGATCTACATACTTGTAACACAGCAGAAGCAGTGCAGCAACTGGAGGAAGCAACTTTTCTAGTTAGCACAGGACTTTACAAATTTTATAACATCAGAGGCCACTGGGCAGAGAACGTCTCTTACCTCTGATAGCTGTGTGACAATATAAAATTACTGTCTGATCTAGGGAAATATAATGCAAATAGAGTGACATATTTTTTGGTTTATAACTTTTCCTCAGTGTAGCAATTTGACTTAATCGTGTGACACATATGTATACACATACACAATGTTTATGTATACATTTATATATATAAATGTACGTTTGCATATATATATACACATACATATCTCTATATGGTTGTACACTATTGTGTATATGTATGCATGTATAAGGTATCTCCCCACATCATATTAGCTAGCATTTCTCAAAGGCTGAAAATTAAAGCAGTATGACTTATACATTCTTTAAATGTACTTTAAAAAAAGGCCAAGGTTTACGACATTAACTTGGTGCCTTACTAAACAATCTTCTTAACAATTCATTGCAAAATAATAGGGACAGTATAAGGCAAATGCAAAACATGTAAACATGAGATATAGCCACCAGAAGATATAAAGGGCAAAGGCTAAATCTAAAGCAACATTTCCTCAAAGTATATTCTACGAATACTAATGTATTAGTCATGTGGGCTAGTCATAATGCAAACGTACTTTTTTTTTTTTTTTTTTTTTTGACGCAGTCTTTCTCTGTCGCTCAGGCTGGAGTGCAGTGGGGCAATCTCAGCTCACTGCAACCTTTGCCTCCCAGGTTCAAGCGATTCTCCTGCCTCAGCCTCCCAAGTAACTGAGACTATAGGCGCGTGCCACCAGGCCCAGCTAACTTTTGTATTTTTAGTAGATACAGGGTTTCACCATGCTGGCCAGGCTGGTCTTGAACTCCTGACCTCGTGATCGGCCCGCCTCGGCGTCCCAAAGTGCTGGGATTACAGGCGTGAGCCACTACGCACACCGCAAATGTACATTTTTAAACGCTTTGACCAGTTGTGTTACTAAGAGCCCCATTTGAATATCTATCTCAAAGTTTTCCAAACTTACCTGGCCATGAATCCCTTTCTCTCCAGTTACATTTGTTGGTATCTGGTAGAATTAATGTTCTGTTTTTAAGGCGCTGGCTGAAACAATTCATTTTTCTCTTTCCTTTTTTAATAGACTCATTATAAAACAAGTCTAAGACCCAAGGAATTTCTGGGCCCAGTGCAGTGGCTCACGCCTATAATCCTAACACTTTGGGAGGCTGAGGTGGGTGGACTGTTTCAGTCCAAGTGTTCAAGACCAGCCTGGGCAATGTGGCGAAACACCATCTCTACAAAAAATAGAAAAATCAGCCAGGCGTTGTGGCATATATAGTCCCAGATACCTGGGAGGCTGAGGTGGGAGGATCAGCTGAGCCCAGGACATTGAGGCTACAATGAGCCGTGATCGTACCACTGCATTGCAACCTAGGCAACAGAGGGAGACTCAGTCTCCCAAAACAAAACCAAATAAAACAAAACAAAGAAAAAAGAAAAACTCCAAGCAATTTCTCTATTTCCCAAAGCAAACTTAATTGAAATTTAACCCTTTTGTAACACATCCATAAATCATTTAATATCTTCTCTCTGACAGAAGAGCAAATAATATTTCCAACTAGGAAAGCAAAAATTTAAATCTTATGCTTTATTCTAAAGCTATTACAAAAGAAAATTAACTTCAGCAAATAGAAATTTCAGAAGCAGCTAAGTTATATTAATACATTTCTAAGAATGTAAACCCAGTAAAACACCACAAGGCTCTCTTGTAACTTCCCATACTTAATTAGTATTTAATAATTACAGAATGGTACTTAAATTCTCAAATCATTTACACAAAGCAGATAATACTTAGGTAGAAAATCCAAAGATCAGTTCTATTTGCCTTTGGAATGTATTGTGTTTCTGTAACAAATTCACCTATTTATGTTTTCCTTTAGTGAACACTACATGTAGTTTTCTTTATGTAAGCATATGTAAAAAAGAGAAGTATAGTCCAAGCCTGTGCTGAAAGGCAAAACTAGGTGGGTTCAAACTAAAATAAGATTCAGCAGGGTAAAGGGAGGAGACTAAGAAACGATTTAAAAAGATCTTAGCACAACTCAGGGGAGAAAAAAAAATCACTTAATTTTACCTAAAGCAAATGGAAAATCAGGAAAAGACAATGAACACATATATTAAGTCACTAATATATTCACCCAGGCATATAGTAAAGCACCAGTAGGAAAAAAGAAAGAAAACTATTCTTTACAATTTAAACTTCTTAAAATCATAAGCCTGTAAAATTACTACTACTACTTCAGTAATTTTATAATAAAGCAGCAAACCTACTGCTTTGAAGGGGAAAAAAGCAACAAAGAGCTTACTATCAAGTTTTCAGTAACACAAAATCAACAATATATGAATACCATAAACAAAGAAAAATCCCTTAAAAGAGCCCAATAATTCCAAAGGCTTAAAAAAAATTCTCACAAATGAGGGACAAAGAATCAACAGTAAAGATGAAATAAATTATGATGCTATTTCAATGCCAACATCTATCCTGAATTTTAAAAGAATATATAAGCTATAAAGGGATTTTTTAAACTGCCTTTTTTTTTTCTTACTAAGAAATTATAAATTATAACAGTAGAGCTTAATTTTTTTTTTTCAATGACTAGTAATGGGAAGGGCAAATGATAATCAAAGAATTTTCTACCCTCAAATCAAACTGCTCACCAAGGAGTAACTAGTGCAGTGAAAGGTCATAAACATCATAAAGAAAGACATATAAACTGTTGTGAACTTGATGATTTGCACAGGTGAAACTTTAAAAACTAACTCTTTTAAGGCACTTAAGAAACATACCACTAAATCTTGATCTTGAAGCAAGTTACAGATTGCTTCATAAAGCATGGGTCTTAAGTCAGACTTGAATTTCACAGAAATCCACTGACCGATGAGCCAAATCACCCTGCGCCGCAATGGCTTATACCTAAACAAGAAGAAATCATGAAATTAAAATGTTAAATATTTTAAGAGGTCTATTTCATTTAGTATAATTTATCATTTAAATCTAAAATGTAGTAAGAATGCAATCTGCATTTTTAACATAAAAGCTTAAAAGCGGGTGTGCTGGCTCACGCTTACAATCCCGGCATTTTGGTATGCCATCCAGGAGGACAAATCACTTGAGGCCAGGAGCTGAAGACCAGTCTGGGCAACATGGTGAAACCCCATCTCTACTAAAAATACAAAAATTAGCAGGGCATGGTGGCATGCTCCTGTGGTCCCAGCTTCTTGGGAGGCTGAGGTACAAGAATCCCTTGAAACCCAGGAGACAGAGGTTGGCAATAAGCCAAGATTCTGCCACTGCACTCCAGTCTAGGCAACAGATCAAGTCTCAGTCAAAAAAAATAAAGCTTAAAGGCTACTTCGAAATGTACCACAGTACAAAATATTAACAATGAAGTCCTGATCTAAATAAATTAATATTATTAAAATTTTAATACTTAAAATTTTTTCCTAGGCATATATGTTGCAATCCTGATTCTTTTATCTTAAAAGAACCGCAATGTAGATATGTTTCATAAAACCAAATCCATTTGTTTTAGCTCAAGTAACCAAAACAGTGGCAATGCTCCAAACTCTAAAACTGGAAAGCTTCCCAAAAATAATAATAAAGAAGCTCCTGTATCTAATTTTCTACTCCAATTCTGTTAATACTATGAAGATTATTTTCAGAACAATGTAAGAAACTACTAGGCTTATATAAAACGTTCATATAAATTTTGTGGTTTCAACTAAGCTAATTTTGTAAGAGGTACACAATAAAAGAATGTGACTCAGATTACCAAAATAACATATATTAACATTTGCAAAACATTTACAGTAGCATGCATATACACTTCTTTCTCTCATCATCTTCGCTAAAAGAAATGAAAGCTCGGGTAAGGAGAAAAACCATGCAGTTCAAAACATTTGTGTCCAAGAATTTCACTCATGAAGTACCTTATTACGTAAATTTTAGTGGCAAGATGATAAATATTTCTGTGTATAAATGAAACACTGTTTTTCCCCCCCAAAAAAACCACAATTCTAAAAGATGATCAAACATATAGGGAAAAAAATGCTCATTAAAGTTGCAAAAACTGGGCCGGGCGCAGTGGCTTATACCTGTAATCCCAGCTTTTGGGAGGCTGAGGCGGGAAGATCGCTTGAGCTCAGGCAGGAGTTTGAGACCAGCCTGGCCAATATGATAAAACCCTGTCTCTACCAAAACTACAAAAAAACAGCTGGGCATGGTGGCACACACTAGCTGCTCAGGAGGCAGAGGTGGGAGGATCATTTGAGCCCGGGAAGTAGAGATTGCAGTGGGCGAACATCATGCCACTGCACTCTAGCCTGGGTGACAAAGTGAGATCCCATCTCAAAAATTAAATACATAAATAAATAAAGTTACAAAAATATGTACGTAAGTATTCCCGACCCCAAGAAGTTTATAACATACCTAAAGGAATTAAAAAACACAAAGTAGTGTACTAGGACTTTAGAAAAGGAAGAGAAGAAATGGGCAGAGACAGATGGAATCTGGGCGGGTCTTTGAGATAAACAGTATTTGGAGCTGAAGGGTAAAAAAATGTCATTTCAAGGGACAGAAACCGTTTGAACCAAGTGACAGGCAGAAGTAACAACTTGTGTAGAGTGAAGTAAAAGCACCAAAGAACTATCAATTTTGGGAGTAAGACCATATTAGACTCTCTGTTCCAGATAAACAGAATGAAACTCAGAAGGGTAAAATTCCAAAGTCACAGACACATCCAAACAGAGGTAAAATTATAGATCACTTTGCTATTCAATGTGTGCATTGCCTGATCTGTCCCAGACCTACTAAGTCAAAATCTAAACTTTAACAAGATTAACAAGTGACTCTTATGTACATTAAAGTTTGAGAAACACTGGTCTACATCAGCTTTGTCCATCAGAAATATAATGCAGGCCATGTATGTTAATTTTTTAGTACCCACATTATAAGAGGAAAAAAAACAAATAAAATCTTATTAACATTTTTACATATCCCAATATATCCAAAATATTATCATTTCAACATGTAATCAATAAATATTTTACATGGCTTTAATTTTTAAATTTAAATTAATTAAAATTGGAAAGTTGTTTCCTCAGTTGTACTAAGCACATTTCAAGTGCTCAATAGCCACACATAGGGAGCTTCTGTACTGGACAGTGAAGATCTTATACTAAATAGCCTCTAGGGTTCAAGGACAACTAAACTGCACATCTGTCTCACCAATGAAAGTTCTCTCTCCATCAAAGGCTCACTAGCTCCCTGAGACTAAGTCAGAGTCTATTTTATTCAACACCGCCTTATGGGACATGGCAAATTCCAATGTTAAAAATATATGTTGACTGAATAAATGATTGAATAACTGAAGAAATAAACAGCTACTTACTGGCAAGAATTGGAGTATCTCCAACTCTACAAATTCTGTGGCTCTAAATGTGACCTTCTGTACGTTCGTTAGTTTAGTCAACAAATATTAACTGTCTGTCTACGACTATATGCTAAGTATTCTGATAGGCCGTAGGTATACTGAAGTGAATCAGTAGAAGTGTACCCTTCAAACTAAGAAAAACGCCCCTTAGAATTTTTTTAAATTATCCAATTTTAAACTAAGAAATAATTTTATAAACTATGAAAGAGGTTTTTCCTTTCATTTTATGTATTCTACACCTAAAATTTAAGTAAGTAGGCAAGTGCTTAAATGTATCTAAAATGTAAGAATTGGGCTGGCCAGGTGCGGTGGCACGCGCTTGTAATCCCCGCTACTCAGGAGACTGAGGCATAAGAATCTCGTGGACCCAGGAGGTAGAGGTTGCAGTAAGCTGAGATTGCACCACTGCACTCTAGACTGGGTGACAGAATGAGACTCTGTTTCACAAAAAAAGCATTGGGCAAATGTGCTATTAAATGTACTAAATTCATTCATTTCGTAATTCATAGTACTAAATGTAATATGAATCTGTACTATTTAATTAGGTACCTCAATTAGAACTTAAAGTGTACTTGAATATTTTTGCCATGATGTCTCTACATTCTACTCTACTGTCTTCCCAGAGACTTGCAGTATGCATTATGTGATCCCAAGACACTCACTTGTCACAGATGTTACTTTGATTAGGCTACTTCTGACACTAGGCATACCTCTTGCTAAGTTTCCAATTGTCTTTTTCTTAGGCATAGTTTCTTGAACTCAGAGACCTCCATCCTTCCTCATCTTTGCATAAAGTCCTCCTTCTCTCTCACAAACTACCTGATACGTCAAATACTTCCTAGATGTCAAAATTCTTATTCCTTTCCACATAAGACATTACTTAACTCATATGATTGCATTTTTTAAATTGTAAGCCATTTTAATACCTTCCTGTCTTCATTAATAGAATAAATAAGGAAAAGTAAGTGGATAATAAATACAAAATTTTATACTTGCCTATTGTGAATGACTTGTAATTCTGGAAGAAGCTGGTTTTTAAACCACTGATCAAAATCAACACTGTCAAAGAGCTCATAAGCAGCTAATCCAACAGCATTATACACTGAGAAGAAAATTTAAGAAAAAAATTAAAGGTTTCAGATATCAGATCTGCAAATGAGTGTATGAAACATATGTTCATTAAGGGAAACACACAATATGTTAATTAGGGAAATTATGTAAGTAGACATTTTAGAAAATTATTTTACTTCATGTTTTCCTAAATATTCCTTACTACTTTCAAACAGAAAATTCAATTTATTCTAAAATATTTAAGTCCAACTATAAAAATGATAAAATAATGACTGCTTCTAAAATGGATGTAATATTTTATGACCTGGTCCCTACTTAACTCTCTCCAGTCTCAACTCAACCCTTAACCCCAATGCTTCAGTTAAACCAAAACAGTCACAATTCAAATTCTAACTGTGTTTCCTCCTCTTTCCCTCAAGTCTTTGTATCTTTTGCTCCATCTCCCTGGAATGCACCACCCTCTTTCCACCACCACCTCCGTGCACATGTAACTCCTATTTATCCTTGTGTTCTCCCATTACACGTCTTTGGGAGTCTTTCCTTAGACACACCAAACTACCTGGTGATCATCACCTACTTTAGCATTAACTATCCTGTATAGCATTATTATAATGCATTATCTTTTTACTTGGTTATCTCCCCAATCAGATTGTTCCCGTATTTCAGTTACTCTTATATCTCAACACCCTCAGCATAAAATCTACCACAAAACAGACTCTCCATCTACTGAATAAATGAATGCTTCTAAATCACTTAAATTTAACATACCAGCATCTTTGATTAACAGTGCATTCATATCTTCCACATTTGTGGGTCCTAAAAAAAAAAAAATAGGTATCAGTAGAAGCAAATAAAACTGGATTTTTAAAAATTTATATTTAAACACAATTTGTTAATTTCCCAATTCAATTAAGTACAGCACATTTCATGGTATCAAACATGGACACAGGTACAAAGGGAAAGTCTAAGTTTTATGATTATCATTAGAGAACACAGGATTAAAAACCAAATGTTATGACAACATTCTAGAAAATATATACTACAAAATGCTAATGTGCTATACACCACAAAATTATTTTTTTTTTGAGACAAGGTCTTGCTTTGTTACCCAGGGTGGAGTACAGTGGAGTGATCTCAGCTCACAACCTCCTGGGGTCAAATGATCCTCCCACCTCAGCCTCCTGAATAGCTGGGACTACAGGTACTCACCACCAGGCCCAGCTAATTTTCCTAATTTTGTAAAGACAGGTTTTTGCCATGTTGTCCAGGCTGGTCTGGAACTCCCGGGCTCAAGTGATCTGCCCACCTCAGCCTCCCAAAGTGCTGCAATTACAGGCGTGAATCACCATGCCTGGCCAACACTCACTTCTGACAACATGCTCTTCTCTAGAATACACCACCACACCTGGCATTTTTACAAGGCTTTTACTTCCTCAGATCCCTATAGGTGAAAATCTCAGGTTCTGTCCTTAAGATCCTCTTTTGTTTTCCCAAGGTTCCTTATATAGATGCACTTCAAAAGTACATCTCTATCTCTACCACTTCTAATGAGGTAACTGTTTCCTTGTCATTAAGACTCAAAAGTTTAGGATCATCTTTGATCACTTTTCCTTCCCTAGCACATTCAATCAGTTGCCAAAAGTCAATCAAGTAACAATAGTCACTGAATATGCCCAGCACTGGGAATAAAGTGTAAACAAAACAGACGTGATCAATGTCCCTAGGACTTACAGTCTAGCAGAAAAGACAGAAATCATAAATCGATGTTAGTTAATAGGCAGATAATTCATTACTTGTGTATGAAGTGTAATGATCAAGTGTCAAAAATTTACATCAATATTTTCTCTCAAATCCATCATCAATTCTTTCCATTCCCACTGCTACCATTCTGAGAGGCTAATACTTACTATTTTAACCTTTTCTCACTATTTCTCAACAACATGCTCCAGACAGACTTTCTGCAAGCAATATAACTACTGTTTTGCATTTGCTTCTATTGCATTTATTACAGGAAAATTTATCATCTTCCAAACTATAATTCAAGGTCTATCTCAAATGCCACCCCTCTGGAAGATAGTAAGTTTCAAAATTGTTTTTCTCAAATTCATATTCATTATATGACACAGGAAACAGTACCGTACGCATTCTAGGCACTCAGACTATTTCTTAACTAAATGTTAAATAGATTAACTCAAAGTTATTCACAAAATATGCCTTACCTTGAAGTGTCTGCATCATTTCTAGAAGTACAGGAGTAAGAGTCTGATTATATTCATGGAATATATCTATAAATAATACTTCAGTGCATGGCTGCAGGGAAAAAGACAAATTTCCCATCAAAACAGTTGCATACTATATTGACTAATTCTATAATAAAGCAAATACTCAATCTTAAAGTCCTAAAACTCTGAAAATGTTTCCAACGTTTGATTTGTTAAAAAAAAAAGTAAGATTACCATTTTTTGTAACCAACACAAAGGAAAACAAAATCAAATTATAATTAATAAGATAAACTTGATTTCTTTATTTCAATTATTTGTCATTATGTATTCAAAAACTTAAAACTATGGCAAGCAAAGTGTACATTTTAAATTAATCATATCTTAAATTTAAAAAGCATTCTGTAGCCACTCGTTTATAGTTCAGTACTATAAATGGCTGACTATCCAACACTTTTTTTTTTTATGGAGACAGAGTCTCACTCTGTCACCAGGCTGGAGTGCAGTGGCGTGATCTCTGCTCACTGCAACCTCCACCTCCCGAGTTCAAGCAATTCCCCTGCTTCAGCCTCCCAAGTAGCTATTATGTATTTTCTTAGCAATGATATAAGCAAAAACAGGAACTCCAATTTGCCAAACAGAGTAGTCTTTCTCTTAACAAACACAAGCAGTAACAGAAATTAGCATTAGCTACATTTAAAACAAAGATTCATTTGGTTCTAAAAGTACTGAATCATTTCACATTGCATGCTGGTATCAAAACATCTCATGTACCCCATAAATATGTACACCTAATATGTACCCACAAAAAATTTTTTTAACAATTATTTTATTTAAATTTAAAAAAAGGAATCACTAGATGGTTCACAATATTTACATTTTTTAATTAAATTTTTAAGGTTTAGTGTGTTTCAAAAGGAACATTATAGACATACACTCTGAAATAGGGTCAGAGGATGTGTCATCTCAGATATCTACTTCAAAACCATAAACACTGGAAGATGTTTACAGGAAGCTAAAGTAGCCATGAGTTGATAACTAATAAACTAGGTTATCATGAAGGGCTCATTATATTATTCTATTTTTTAGCATGTTTAAACTTCTCCGTAAGAGAAACTTTTAAAAATTAAAGGAATGAAATTGTTTGAAGTTTTAAAATCACCAGTAATCTCTCTGGTTAACAATTGTAAGTTTACGAGTCTAAAACATTAAAGATAATATTTTAGAAAACAAATAGCAAATTCTGTAAATTATGTAAGCACAAAACTTAAAAAGAACAGCTCAAACATCACATCTGGTACTGGCAAAACATCTGTCATATTAATAAATGTGTTGTAAAAGTATCCTATAACTGAAAGCAATGGGCTGGTCTCTGAGAATCACACTAAGTGGTAAGAGAAATAACATACCAAAAGAAATTTTACTAATGAAATACATACAAGGAAAAATTTCTAGCTTAAGAGTGGCAGCTTTTACTTTGACAAACATTTTCTGTTTGTGCAATGAGAATTATTTCCCAAGCAATGGGAAAGATGAAGAAAAATTCATTTTCAAACTCCAAGTTAACAAAACAAAAAAATTCAGATTAAATGTCATAATTTAATATTAATATAGTTCTTAGTTTCTTATACACAATTTCTTATCTGTCTGACTTAATGTTGGGAATCTTTAATTTTTTTTTTTTTTTTTTAAGAGACAGGGTTTTGCTCTGTAATCCAGGCTGAAATGCAGTGGCATGATCATGGCACACCGCAGCCTCAACCTCCTGGGCTCAAACAATCCTCCTGCCTCAGACTCCTGAATAGTTGCGACTAGAGGTGTGCGCCACCACTCTGGTCTAATTTTTCTTTTCTTACTTTTCGCAGAGACAGGGTCTCACTACGTTTACCAAGCTGGTCTTGAACTTCTGGGCTCAAGCAATCCTCCCACCTTGGCTTCCCAAACTGCTAGGATTAAAGTGTGAGCCACCATGCCCAGCAAATGTTTGGAATCTTTAATAGAGTGTCATTCTCTACTAAGAGCTTTAGAAGGATTACGTTTTCCCCTATCAATTTTTCTTGCAATTAATACTTACTCTTAAACTATATTTCCAAGAATCTCCTCCTGTTTCTTCCACTGCTGCAATTAAAAACATGTAATAATGACATTTTCAACATCTTGGTTTGGAAAACAAAGATCTGAATAACATCAGTATAATATTTCTGTGAACTGTTCTAAACATAACATTAAGAGCAAATCCTTGGGAACACAGGCCTTACACAGGTTTTCTTACTATATGCTACAGATCACAGCTGTGTATCTCACAGTCGTCTATTAAGTGCTTACTATATCCCTAAGCATTCTCATTTTCGACAACAATGCTTTACGGAAAAAAGCTCAAAGTACTTGTCATTTCCAGGGCATCTGCTATCACCTGATCCAATATCATTACAATTCTGAGAATCATTTCATTTCAACACAGTAATCATGTTTCACTAGGTACAATGATTACTCACACTCTCCATAAATTTCTTGTATTTATATTTAAATTTAAAGTAAAATACTTCAGGGCTCTTAAAAATTTAGGGACTCAATGTTTCATGTTACAATATTGTATGTACTGTATGAAGAAAGCAAATCGAAACAAGATGTTTCAGAAAAAAGAAAAAAAAAAAAAAACAAGAAAAGACGTGTTGTACAGTACAATCCTGTATTAAAACTAAAATTATTTTTAAAAACCAAAAGGATGGCGAAAATAAGTATTACAAAAACTTTTGGGCACTCTTAAAATATTAGGAAACATGTGTAACTACTACGCAAGGGCATCCAACCAAAGAGAAAAGGGAGGCTAAAATCTAGCCTATGTCCCACCATAGCGTAAGTAATTCACACACAAGTACTTTATTAGACACATGATTCCTTGATTTTCTACAGCAAGGGTCCCAGTAGACTTATTCCACTTATCTATCCAGTACTAAAATTCAAACAGATACAAAGATGTCCTGTCCAAAAAAAAACTATTCAAAAACCTCCAAATTTCTTTGCAAGAATTTCTACAAATAAAAAATAATATGGAATGAATCACAAAACAGAAACTGACCTGATAAGAGAGAGTTAATTATATATTTTGTTTGAAACTACATATTTGTAAAGGAATCTAAAACTAAAACGTCTTTTCCTGGACAAAATTCTACATCATATTTGTGTAAGTCATTCATTTTCTGCTTCTCAATTTGTTCTAAAGGATAACAAAGAAAAAGTTAATTTTAAAAAACCAAGATTTCCAGATCCAAAGTGCTGTATGAAAATACAATATTATACCTATCACTCAAATAGATATTTATAGAAAGGGGAGAAAAGTCATGCTAACACTAAGAAATTAATTCTTACTAAAGCCTTCTGGGTCTTCTTCCCACATTGTCAGTTCTTCTTCAGTTAATAGAAAATAATGAGAGACTAATCTTCTACATATCTCTGTCAAAGTAGGATATGTGAAGAATGCCATCTTAATCTTATGGGCTTCAAGAGTTTCAGGGCTGCTATCTAGAAAAATGAAATTTCCAAGTTAATTGTATAGCCAAACATTGCAGCCACACTGGATTATGTAATTTAAATAAACAAAAAATACAATCTCAGGGAAAAAGTTATACTTGTGGATAAATTTTCATTTTTATTATAAACAAATCTCAAAGATACTCTTTCCTTACAACACACCCACATCAATCCTGCTTCTGTCTTACCATTACAGCTTGTATATTACCATGCAATACTATCACGCCACATTGAAATGACTTCCTCATATATAGAGGATGGGGGGGTATGCGTGTGTTTCTCTCTTCCCCTACCAACAAGACTTCTTCATTCACTTTGGTACACACACATAGGAATGAATTTCAAATAATACAACAATTTAACCTGTCTAGAAACAATCACCCTTCATATAAAGTCAGAGAAAGCTCTTATTTGTTCAAATGAATACACCCTATAATATGAGCTGCAGTGATGACTATAGTACCTAATTCTTAAAAGTCCTTAAGCTTCAACCAATTTGTGCTACAAAAAATGGCTTATTAAATGCACTACATTGTTTTTAAAAGCTAGTATAAACATATTAAAGTCTATAATCCTCATCTCTATTTCATGTCCTAGCAACAATTTATTTTTCACACTAAAATAAAAATTTTACAATTACATAAATATAGCAATTATATCACACTTAAGATTAAAATAATTCTTTTAAACTGTCAGTAAAGCAATTACCTTCAAAATTTTTGGATGGCTTATAAGCATAATTTTTGACAATCATCTTAATAAGATTCATACATTGGACAATGAATCGTTCAAATGTAACGCCTTCACCAACTTCTGTAAAAACATAGCTTACAGAAAATTCCAGTGATCTCTGAATTAGAGGAGTAAATGAAAAGGGATGTTGATCCAAGAAGTCTAAAAGCTGTAAAAAAAGTAAAAATAAAATAAATAAAAACTAAAATGTATTTTCCCCAAATTCATATTGGAATATAATCACTTCAATTATAACTTTACTAACAATCATTTAGCAGTCTGAACCTTAATGTGGAGTCCACGTTCACTCAGTTTTACATGTATCATAACCCTTCTTGAGGCACATCATATAATGTGGATTATGTTAGATTATATCTCATAATAAGAACTTTCTATTATTTTCAGTACAAAAACCAAAACAGACCCAGTTCATACTTAATTTTATAACAATGGGTAAATATGATACAAAATGCTAAAATATGCAACAGATAGACCTTTAAAAGTAATAGACTAAGACAAAGAATTTAAATATTATCTTCCCTTTCCCATATGAACTATATTTTAATGTATCATGTAGCTGACGAGGGAGACGTCTTCTTTATAGAAGAATTTCAGCTAATAAGTGCAAAAGGAATAACAGACTTAGAATGCCATCATTTTGTAACTCCTGATCAAATAACGGATCTAGGCAAATGACGATCAACGCTGTTAAAATAGGAGAAAAAGCTGCTAAGGAAAGTTGATAGATCACTCATCAATCTTAACCACAGAAAAATAAACCAATGAAAACAAAGACACAACATACCAGAATCTCTGGGACACATTTAAAGCAGTGTGTAGAGGGAAATTTACAGCACTAAATGAACACAAGAGAAAGCAGGAAAGATCTAAAATTGACACCCTAACATCACAATTAAAAGAACTAGAAAAGCAAGAGCAAACAAATTCAAAAGCTAGAAGAAGGCAAGAAATAACTAAGATCAGAGCAGAATTGAAGGAGATAGGGACACAAAAAAACCTTTAAAAAAAATCAATGAATCCAGGAGCTGGTTTTTTTGAAAAGATCAACAAAAGTGATAGACCACTAGCAAGACTAACAAAGAAGAAAAGAGAGAAGAATCAAATAGATGAAATAAAAAATGATAAAGGGGATATCACCACAGACCCCACAGAAATACAAACATCAGAGAACACTGTAAACACCTCCACGCATATAAACTAGAAAATCTAGAAGAAATGCATAAATTCCTGGACACATACACCCTCCCAAGACTAAACCAGTAAGAAGCTGAATCACTGAATAGACCAATAACAGGCTCTGAAATTGAGGCAATAATCAATAGCCTACCAACCAAAAAAAGTCCCAAACCTGACAGATTCACAGTCGAATTCTACCATAGGTACAAAGAGGAGCTAGTATCATTCCTTCTGAAACTATTCCAATTAATAGAAAAAGAGGGAATCCTCCCTAACTCTTTTTATAAAGCCAGCATCATCCTGATACCAAAGTCTCACAGAGATACAACAACAAAAAAAGAATTTTAGACCAATATCCCTGATGAATATCGATGTGAAAATCCTCAGTAAAATAATGGCAAACCGAATCCAGCAGCACATCAAAAAGCTTATCCACCATGATCAAGTGGGCTTCATCCCTGGGATGCAAGGCTGGTTCAACATATGCAAATCCACAAACGTGTCCGTCACATAAACTGAACCAAAGACGAAAACCACATGATTATCTCAATAGATGCAGAAAAGGCCTTTGACAAAATTCAACAGCCTTTCATGCTAAAAACTCTCAATAAACTAGGTATTGATGGAATGTATTGATGGAATGTATCTCGAAATAATAAAAGCTATTTATGACAAACCCACAGCCAATATCATACTGAACGGACAAAAACTGAAAGCATTCCCTTTGAAAACTGGCATAAGACAGGGATGTCCTCTCTCACCACTCCTATTCAACACAATGTTGGAAGTTCTCGCCATGGCAATCAGGCAGGAGAAAGAAATAAATGGTATTCAATTAGGAAAAGAGGAAGTCAAATTGTCCCTGTTTGCAGATGACATGATTGTATATTTAGAAAACCCCATCATCTCAGCCCAAAATCTCCTTAAGCTGATTAGCAACTTCAGCAAAGTCTCAGGATACAAAATTAAT
>NW_016803686.1:437846-458546 GCF_001698545.2 Rhinopithecus bieti | reverse complement strand
CATCAGAGAAATGCAAATCAAAACCACAATGAGATACCATCTCACACCAGTTAGAATGGCAATCATTAAAAAGTCAGGAAACAACAGGTGCTGGAGAGGATGTGGAGAAATAGGAACACTTTTACACTGTTGGTGCGAGTATAAACTAATTCAACCATTGTGGAAGACAGTGTGGCAATTCCTCAAGGATCTAGAACTAGAAATACTATTTGACCCAGCCATCCCATTACTGGGGATATACCCAAAGGATTATAAAATCATGCTACTATAAAGACACAGGCATACGTATGTTTATTGCGGCACTATTCACAATAGTATCAACCCAAACGTCCATTAGTGATAGACTGGATTAAGAAAATGTGGCACATATACACCATGGAATACTATGCAACCACAAAAAAGGATGAGTTCATGTCCTTTTGTAGGGACATGGATGAAGCTGGAAACCATCATTCTGAGCAAACTATTGCAAGGACAGAAAACCAAACACCGCATGTTCTCACTCATAGGTAGGAATAGAACAATGAGAAAACTTGGACACAGGGTGGCAAACATCACACACCCGGGCCTGTCGTGGGGTGAGGGAATGGGGGAGGGATAGCATTAGGAGAAACACCTAATGTAAATGACAAGTTAATGGGTACAGCCAATCAACATGGCACAATTATACATATGTAATAAACCTGCACATTGTGCACATGTACCCTAGAATTTAAAGTACAATTAAAAAAAGAAAAAAAGAGACAACCAGACATTGTGTGCCATATTGCATGTGTGCATGTCGTACAATACACAGCAATACTTATAACGTATTCTTGCCATCCCTGCCCTATCCCCACAAAAAAGCCTGCCAGTGACTAAGCCTCTACATCTAACTACCAACTTATAAGAAATATGGGAGAACTGTGGAGACTAAAGAACATGTTTAAAAAAGCATATGGAGATAGAAACAATCAAATTCAAAACATGAAAAAGTACAGAAAATTACCTGTTACCTCAAGAAATAATAGCAAGGAAATAACTTTGGAATAGATGGAAAGGGAGCTGATGCAACTTGAATACTGATTCAAACAAACTATAAAGAATTCATGGCCGGGCGCGGTGGCACAAGCCTGTAATCCCAGCACTTTGGGAGGCCGAGACGGGCGAATCACGAAGTCAGGAGTTCGAGACCATCCTGGCTAACACGGTGAAACCCCGTCTCTACTAAAAAATACAAAAGCTAGCCGGGTGAGGTGGCTGGCGCCTGTAGTCCCAGCTACTCGGGAGGCTGAGGCAGGAGAATGGCGTAAACCCGGGAGGCGGAGCTTGCAGTGAGCTGAGATCCAGCCACTGCACTCCAGGCCGGGTGACAGAGCAAGACTCCGTCTCAAAAAAAAAAAAAAAAAAGAATTCATGAGACAATCAGAGATATCTAAAATCTGACTAGAGATTTAAATGACATTAAGAAGCTATCACTATGTTTTAAATATAATAATTGTGTTAAGATCCTATTTAAAAAAAATAAAACAGGCCAGGTGTAGTGCTCACGCCTGTAATCCCAGCACTCTGGGAGGTGGAGGTGGGTGGATCACTTGAGCCCAGAAGTTCGAAACCAGCCTGGGCAACATGGCAAAACCCTATCCCTACCAAAAATACAAAAATTTAGCTGGGCGTGGTGGCAGGTGCCTCTGGTCCCAGCTACTTAGGAGGCTGAGGTGGAAGGATCACTTGAGCCCACAAGGCAGAGGCTGCAGTGAGAAAAGCTCACACCACTGCACTCCAGCCTGGGTGACAGAGTAAGACCCCATCTTAAAACACACCCACACACAAAACAAAACAAAACAAAACAAAACAAAACCCTACCACTTAAAGACACACACTCAAATATTTACAGATAATGCTAAATAATATCTGGGATATGATTTAAAATAACCAGCAAGGATGGGAGGGGAAAGAAGCACACAGACAAAGTAAGACTGACTGTGGCCATATGTTGGTAATAGCTGCTGAGTGATGATGTTATGAAGACTCAAAGTTACTCAATTCTATTTATAGTAACTTTATCGTATTTTGAAATATTCTAATTTAAAAAGCTTTAACAAATTCTTAGAGATCATAAATATGAATTTCATAAGTGAAATTGCTTCCAACATGTTATGTAAAGTAGAATTACAGATACCGTCTATCCATGTCATTACCTTAAGAAAGAGCTGAAAGAAGTGAAAAATCCCACAGCTAAATAAATGTGTTTTCTAAAAGAGATCATCCAAATAATGCTCTTTAACTTTTACTTATGTAACTGATATACTGAGTAGGGACTGTGAGGTAGCAGAGCTGCAGGCAAGTGTCAGTGATACATACTGTATAGTCCTCTTTGACTAAGCACATCATCCTGTTTTACTTTGCTTTGTGATTTTTTAACAGAGAATCTGAGTCAATTTGATACTGTATCTTGGAAGATTAGGTGAACTTCTGTTGTTGAGGCTACTTGGAATAAGAGAAATGAAGACAACTGAAACTAAAGGTAATTACTACCTAAAACACAAAGATACAAAATAGCTCATTTCTGCTCCTTTTCTCCCCTCCCAGGGAATAAGCAACCCCTCCCCTATTATCGAATCTTTAATTAAAAAGGGAAATAGATTACAGATTTTGGTATTCCCACCTGTCTTCGAGTACCTATTTTACTGCAAGCAGTCCCCAAGCTAGGTCTTTCTAACTGCTGTAACCCAATTTTTGCACTTCTCCCAATCCTTCAAGCCCAAAATTTCATAAAAATTAATGTTTTATAAAATGTAATTATGCACACTGCCTACCACAGTGCACCCCCTATAATTCCATTCAAAAGATGCTTAGTATGGATGAAGATAGTCTGATGGTCATTCTGAATATACTGACTTCCTGTCTGCTACATTTGTTCTGCTTCTAGCTGAACTGCACTGCTATCTTCTTTATCTCTACTTTCTCCAGTGGGTCAAAGAATAACGAGTTTAGAGGAATCAAATACTCTAATATTAGAATTGATTTTTTATGTATCAAGGTGACTTACACTATGACATGTTATATAAATTTAATTATCATATGTATTCTAAAGTACATATAAAAGCAATTTTTAGCTTTCCTATAAGGAGTCAGAACATAGGTTTCCTTACACTAAAGTGAAAATGGTTATAAAAATATCATTTTCCCTTCTAAATTTGAATGTGTATTATATTTGAGAAAACAAGTTTTTTAAAACTTACCACTTTAGTAAAAAGAATGATGGTCTTTTCCAGTCTATCTCTACACACATTATCTGTACCTATACTTCTACCTGTTAAAAATACATTTCAAATATTAGTAGAAGTTAATATTCTGTAAGTTCACAACCAAGACATCAAAACTTTCACAAAATAATATTGCTGGTTTTATTTTGCATATTACGCATCATGAATTCATTATTTAAAAAGCAATACCAAGATTTACACCGAATGACACAGTAGCCCTCTGTGCCACATTATACAAAATTAATCCTAATATATGAACTGAACTCATTTTTATAGTAAAAGAATAGTCGTTTTAGCAATGAATCATGGATAACATTTAAAAACTAAATGTCACAGCTGAAGTACAACACACATGTGTAAAATAAAGCACTCAAGGAGTAACATACTCATTATCATTTTTCCTGTATCTTCTGACAAATTGATTCTGATAATTTCCCTGGCGTGATTTTTGTTTTTGTACATTCAGAACAATGTCCACCAGCTCATCAGCTACTCTGCTCTCTAATAATACTCTTCATATTCTGTTTGTTCATTTGTCTTATTCTCTCCTGGAAGGGTTTGTATTCTTCCTTCTGCCACGCCCACAAGCATGGCAGAGAAAAATGACTATTTTTAGAAAACGTAACTTACACAATATGAACATTCCTGCATGCATATCTTTGCATGCATAGTACCCAGAACCGTGTCTGCCAAAAGGCTCAATAACGTTTTACTAAATTGAAACTGACTAACATAAAACAATCAGTAGCTCCTTAAAAGAGAGTAGACTAAGATATCTTCTCAGGACAGCAAATCCCCAAACACACACACACACACACACACACACACAATTTGTGCGTGCACACATGTGTATGTCCAAATAAAGGTGCTTACAATCACATGGAAGAAGAAGATAACAAACAGACCACCAGTAAAATACAACACAAATATAAATGCTATAGTCTCTCACATGGGACAGTGAATAATAAAGGATACTAAAGATAAGCCACTGGAGGTTAATGAACAAGGGATTTACAAAATGAAACTGTCAGTTAAGGAAATTTGTATCACAGTGATATGCAGCAAATACTAAAAGCAAAAGAGTCTATAAGAAGTCTAAACAGGATTTGGCATATACTCTATAGGTAATATTTGTTATACATATGACTGTTGTGAACATCTGCCTGGAAAGGGGTAGCCGCAGAAGAAATATAGAAAGGGGAACGAACACAAAATAGATTTTTTTTTTTCTTGAGACGGGGTTTGTTCTGTCACCCAGTTTGAAGTGTAGTGGTGAGATCACTGCTCACTACAGCCTCAACCTCCCAGGTTCAATCAATCCTTCTTGAGTAGCTGGGACTTCAGGCACACACCACCATGCCTGGCTAACTTTCTAATATTTTTTGTAGAGACAGGGTTTCCTCATGCTGCCCAGGCTGGTCTCCAACTCCTGGGCTCAAGCGATCCATTCGCCTCGGCATCCCAAAGTGCTGGGGTTACAGGCATGAGTCATCACGCCTGGCCTCAGGGAAATCTTTTTTTAAAAATCTATTTTGGTCAGGCAAGGTGGCTCACACCTGTAATTCCAACACTTTGGGAGATGAAGGTGGGCGGATCGCTTTAGCCCAGGAGTTTGAGACCAGCCTGGCAACAAGGCAAATTCCTCTACACTCATTACCAGTACAGTAGTCTCCTCTTAGTTTTGCCTTCCCCAGTATCAGGTGCCTGCAGTCAATCACAATCCAAAAATATTAAATAGAAAATTCCAGAAATAAACCATTCTTAAGTTTCCAATTGTGCAGCATCCTGAGTATGGTGATAAATCTCAAGTTGGCCCACTCTGTCCTGCCCCAGATGAGAATCCTCCCTTTGTCCAGCAAACCCCGGCTATATACACTACCCGCCTGTTAATCACTTAGTAGTCACTTTGGATATTAGCTCGAAAAAGCATAGTACACATAGGGTTTGGTACTATCTGTGGTTTCAAGCATCCGCTGTAGGTCTTGGTTTGTAGTCCAAGGAGGGAATTCTGTACATGAGACAAAGGGTAAGCTTCTAACTTAACTTCAGAAAGTTGATACAAAATACTCATTTTAGCTACATATAGGATCTCTGCAGCTATCACGTGCTCACTCAGGGGGGCAATTTGACAAGAGACACTTTATCTCAGATAGCGCACCAGAAGCTATTAATGAATAAGTATCTATTAATCCCTCATTAATCCTAGCTATTAATGAATAAAAATTCTACAGTAAAAAGGACTGCAATGAAAGTACTTACTGCATTCCAGAAACTGTTTTAGACGTTCAAATATTCCATGTAAAAAACCCTAGAAAAGAGTATTATTTGAAATATCTCAATTTACTGTTATAAACATTTACCTTGTACCCTTTTCAGGGATACTAAAACAAATCTATTACATCACTTTAAAAGTTAGCTGAAGAAAAATAAGTTAAAATTAGTTAAGCAAAAAACAATTCACTATTATAAACAAGGAAATAACTATAGTATTTCACCTCTTCAATATCTCCTTTAGTTACATAAATCACTTTGCAACAAATAAAAAATTACTTTCTAAGCATCCTGTTTCACTAAACACTCTCTATTCTCCTTACTTTGCTTTAATTTTTCTTCACAGGCTTTAAATCCCTTGAAATATTGCATTTGTCCATTTATTATGTGGCTCCTTACATTAGAATATAAGCTCCTTGAGAGCCAGAACTGTGCTCTGTTTACTGCTTTATCCCAGAATCCTGGAACATTGTTTGGCAATAATTAAGTATTCAAAAAATGAATACATGGTAGCAATTATTTACACCACAGTTCTTAACTCCAAGTATATGACACATTGGTCCTCAGATACTAGTATTAGATAGGCATCAACATATACTGGCTAGGTCTAACGGACCATTATTTTTGAAAACATATTCTAAGATATGTTTTGAATAATTAACAGGAATAAATAAAAAGAAATAGTGAAAAAAATTAAAATTTTTAACAAGAATTTAAACATAGAAGACATCTTTGTATCAATAAATGTTGGCATATAAACATCATAAAAGATGTCACACACTCTATTAGCAAATGAAGTGGTCTCGTTTTGTCATGAAATACTGGATGATGGTGGCTTTCCTGGAAAATAATTAACTCTAGAATGCTACAATTCCTCTCTATCCTCAGAAATATATTGTTCATTCATCAATTCTTGAGTTTGAGAAAATTCAACTAGGATACCATTATCTGAAGACTTAGTGTCTGAGATTTTACTTAGACAATCAATTTCATTGTTAACATTAGAGTCGAGAGTACTGCTCTCAGACTCTGAATACCCGTCCACTGACTCATCAAAAACTAGTAAACCTTTTCCTCTGTCAATTTCCTTCCCTCTCTGTCATTTCAGGTAGAAAATGTAAAATTCTGAATTCTCAACTATATTAAATAAAAGCTAAAAGCAGAGTAAAATGAATGTTTCCAATCTTCCTTTATACTTTCCAGAAAAGGGACACAATACAATTAATACAATTTGTGTTAAATTAATTTAATTGGCAACACAATTAAAAGAAGAAGAAAACTTCAGGATGACAACTTCACTACTGCATCATCTTCCATTTTCATACTATTTCTGTCTTTTTAAAGCATAGTTGACAATAATTTATAATGAAAAAGTAATAACATAACAATGAAACAGCAAAAGGTTTCAATACAAAAGAATAAGATCACTAAGAGATCCCATGTCTCTTAAATTTATAAAAGGGTCCAATAGTCCTATTCTCCAAAGAAAGTAGAAAATTATAAAGGCCACCGATTTTAAAAGCCATCATATCAATGTGCCTGCCTTCAGAGCCCAGAATCTCACCACTGTCATGTATCATTTCTTTAGCATCTTTTAAGCTCTCTGTTGTTTTTAAGATTTTTAGGCCAGGTGTGGTGGCTCACGCCTTTAATCCCAGCACTCTGGGAGGCCGAGGCGGGTGGATCACCTGAGGTCAGGAGTTCGAGGCCAGCCTGGCCAACAGGGAGAAACCCTGCCTCTACTAAAAATACAAAAACTTAGCTGGGCGTGGTGGTGCACCCCATAGTCCCATCTACTCAGGAGGCTGAGGCAGGAGAATCGCTTGACCTTGGGAGGCAGAGGTTGCAGTGAGCCAAGATCACGCCATTGCACTCCAGCCTGGGCAACAGAGTGAGACTGTCTCAAAAAAAAAAAAAAAAGATTTTTATATTATTTGAAACATTGTCCTTCATTTGTTAAGATTTTATCCTCTAATTGATTGATATACCTTAATTATTAAATGCTACAATAAGGCATTTATAACTGAGTAAAGGTTGACATATGATTTATGCAAACAGAAGACTCTTAAGGCAAAGCCAAAGCTCACAAAATATGAATGATGGCCCAAGTAAACCACTATTTCAACTCATGGGAATAGAAATCAAATCAATTCATTTTCACTTAAAAAAAGATAAACATAATATTCTAGTTAATATAATGAGAGTAATATTGCATATAATTCCTGAGGCTTTTGACACATTGCTTCTAACATAAAGGATTTATTCATTAAACAAATAACTATTGAGAATTTACTATATGAAAAAGACTGTTCCAAGCTCCAAGTCAGAGTGAATAAAACAAAACCCCTGCCTTCATGGAATTTATACATTCTAGTGAGGGAATTGAAAGGGAGTTGTCAAGTTGGTTTCTCAAAAATCTTTTTTGGCAGTATGGCAATTAAAGTGTATTTGGATTTAAACTGAGGCTTGATATCTTTCAGCAATTTGGTAATATGTATCAATACTGTGGAGGTGCATATGCTTAACCCAACACTTTCAATTCTAGGAATTTATCCTAAAGAGATTAGAAAACCACATAACAGTTACCTAAATGTTCACTCCATATCTTTTATCAAAAATGAGAAACTGAGAACCTGTATGTCCATCAACAGATAATTGTGTAAGTACATTATAAGAATCCTATATTAATATCTCTTTTGTAAAAAATTAGTCTACTGACACTAATCATATGAATGTACCATACAATCATTTTTAAAATAACATGTAACAACAATACAACTGACAAGGGAAAACTATCTATAATATGCTTAGTTTGTCTTTAAAATGAAAGTAAGGAAACAACAAGTAAATATTATCCCATTTGTATCAAATTGAGTGAGAAGGTCTATCCAGAATAATATGCATAAAATGTCTTCAAGGATATTTATAAACTTCAGCAGTATCTCTGAAGAGTAAGATTACAAGCGATTTTTTAGTTTCTTTTTCTGAAATTTTTAACTTAAAAAAAAAGCATGTCAATTTTCATAAAATGAAATAACCATTAGGCCGGGCGCCGTGGCTCAAGCCTGTAATCCCAGCACTTTCGGAGGCCGAGGCGGGTGGATCACGAGGTCAGGAGATCGAGACCCTCCTGGCTAACACGGTGAAACCCCGTCTCTACTAAAAAATACAAAAAACTGGCCGGGCGAGGTGGCGGGCACCTGTAGTCCCAGCTACTCGGAGGCTGAGGCGGGAGAATGGCGGGGACCCGGGAGGCGGAGCTTGCAGTGAGCCGAGATCGCACCACTGCACTCCAGCCTGGGCGACACAGTGAAACTCCGTCTCAAAAAAAAAAAAAAAACCATCATATTATGATGATGTATATTAATCAGTTTTAAACTCTTTTAACAATAGAACAATTACTTCAATCAAATGTCATCAATATACAAAAAAAATCTATTTTTTTAATGGCTCTGGTCAAATCTAGTAGGGGAGACCTAAAGACCCAACTAGATTTATTTTTTCCTCAACTCCTGAGCAACCCCCAAAGCAACTTACAAAAAGCAATGTTTTACCTGAGCTAAACTTACTGTGAATACTAACACAGATCTAAGTATAATAAAATGCCACTTCATCTATTAAAAAAAAAAAAATGCAACTAGGCCAAGCACAGCCACGCCTGGGAGGCCAAAGAGGGCGGATCACTTGAGGCCAGGAGTTCGAGACCAGCCTGGCAGAAATGGTGAAATCCTGTCTCTACTACAAATACAAAAATTAGCTGGGCGTGGTGGCGCATGCCTGTAATCCCAGCGACTTGGGAGGCTGAGGCAGGAGAACTGCTTAAACCCAAGAGGCAGAGGCTGCAGAGACCCAAGATTGCGCCACCGCACTCCAGTCTGGGTGACAGAGCGAAATTCTGTCTCAAAAAAAAAAAGGTAACTATATTTTTGCATAGAAAAAAGAAGATGGATCTATAGACAATGAATATACATCACAACTTACGATCAATTTATTGACAAGGTTTTTCTCTCATATATTTTTTAATTGATTGCAAAGAGCATGTATTAATGTTATGATCAGACAGAAAAAAACAAATTTATTTTAAATACACAAAAACAAAGGAAAATATTAAGTATATAAATAACTATCTACAATGTGCCTGGTAATGTTATAATGGCATTCAAATTCACAGGAGTTCATTTTAATTTAAATTCAAATTAACACTCTCAATGTACCATGGTATCCTTGAGAAATATCCTGGGCCTATTTCCTCTCCTTCACACAACAGCCACTTTGATGTATGTAGTGAAAACAGACCAGACGTCTAAAAGTCAGAATGGTAAAAAACTAGATGGTCACTTAATAAAAACTCTTCTCATTGAATGCCAAATAAAAAGAGCACTCTTCCAAACATTCAGGAAAATACCACTTTCCCAAAGTCACGGCAAATTTCTTTGATCACTTACCATCACCTCCATATTCTTATGAGGCTCCACAAATCCATTAACAGTTAACTTACGCAGCACTGAAAAGCAAAAGCAAGCTTTACTTGAATCGTATTTTATCCTACGAAAAGTACAATCACAACAAAGATTCAGAATCACAAAACGTAATCAAGCTTGGAGGTTAATCTGGGTTAGAAAGTTAACTCCTGGTTATCTGGTTGGGAAATTAGTGGGAAAAATGGAACTAAAGTCTAGTTCTTCTGACTCACAAATGCAGTATTCTTCTGACTTATTGTTACTACTCATGTTTCTAAAACTGGATTCCAAAATTTACTGTAATTTATATAATTGTTAGTACTTCTTACCTGCAATAACTGAAATTGGAAAAGTTATTTCTATTTCACAAACTTTAAGCTATGACTCAACGGTAACCAAAAAACTTCATTCAGTTTTAGGCTATATTAATGGAAATACAGTTATCTCCTAAAAGGATACAAAATTAAACCCTATTCCCAAATTTGGAATCAACTACACTGCTCAACTGTGACATTTCATGAGTAACATGACAAACTAATGTACACAGAGAGATAAGCAGGATAATAGATTTGAAGGCAGAGCTAGATTTAAATCCTTGCTCTATTGTCTACAGCTGTAATACTACTTTGGGCAAATTTCTAGATCTCAGTTTCCTCATCTGTAAAATGTGGTTAACAAATCTTACTTCATAGGGTTATTGATGGATTCCACGGTATATGTAAAATATAGCAATTATTTAGCAACAATAAGGATGGTGACAGTGTAAGAGACAAAATTAAAAGTTCAGTAAATAAGCACTGCTATTACAATATTAAAAAATTATACCTTAAATAGTGTTTATGAGGTCTACAGGCAATGGATTAAATTTAGGTTTAGAATGTAGCTGTCTACTAGACCTTCAGTTTGTAAGTCGAAAGCAATGTATTAAAATTAGGTTTAGAATGTAGCTGTTTATAAGACCTTCAGTCTGAAACCATCAATTATATGCAACTCAGAAGTTGCTGCATCGTAACGATGCAGTAACTTTTCCTCGTTTTCATAAGGAGAAAACAGAATTCAAATTGAGTCCCTTATTCTGGGTATGCTTTCTCACCATAAGACCTTGAGCCATAATACCTGAGAGGATCCTTTCCTTCTCCCTTCCTAGTTAATTTCCACTTATCCTTTAAGATTACGGCTCAAAGATCACTTTCTCAGGGAAATTTTTTCTGATCATATTATCAGTTATCATAATATCATAAGGACTCTGTCACAGGTGTCACTTTAAATATATTTGTGGGATCATTTTATTAAGTCTGTCTCCCCAGTGCCAAGCACCTAGAGATTTGTAGAATGAAATAATGAATGCATCCATGTCTAAAAGATACTAAATGCACTAAGTGTAAATTCAGATAGAGATTACACAAAACAAAAATTCTAGTCTGGAGTATTTCTTCATTTCAGGACAGAAACATATAGTTACAGAACAAAATTTTCCAGGGCAGGATGTCTCTAAAAGTTAATGTGAATCTAAGACCTTTAGATGGTGAGGTATTAAAAGCTTAAGGCAGGCAAAGATATAGTAAAGCTACATATTTTTCGTCAGGAGTTAGGCTTTGAAATCAATAAGGTAAGAAAACCCTATAATCAAAAGAAATCTTGAAAATTTCTTGATCATTAAATATACTACTATACACACAGTTTTGTATACACAGCCTTATATCAGTTTCTCTGATTCTTTCTGAGTGAACATTTCTCTCCAATGTATGTAATTTCTTCCTCAAGGATGTTGACAAAACCATCTCCACTCACTTTTATAACTACTTCTACAATGGATTTTATTTTTCAACAGTCCTTTAAAATCATTCAAACATTTCTTCACAGGTTTCACAAAATATGCTGACAGTTTGGGATTTGTGCATCCATTGTCTGGTGAAAGTAAGTGATGCATTAAGGCAATGCCAAGACCGATGGGATTCCAAGGTACCAGAATGAGTATGATAAAAGAACTTATAAGTAAAACTAAAAAGAATGCAAACTGAGTTAGAGTAAGAGAGAAACTGATGCTGTCTGAGATCAAACTAAGAAAAACAAACTAGGTCAGGCACAGCGCTCATCCCTGTAATCCCATCACTTTGGGAGGTCAAGGCAGGAGGATCACTTGAAGCTAGGAGTTCAAGGCCAGAAAGACGTAAAAATCAGCCCGGTGGAGTGGCATGTGCCTGTAGTCCCAGTTACTCAGGAAGCTGCAGTGGGAGGATCACTTGAGCCCAGGAGTTCAAGGTTGCAGTGAGCTATGATTATGCCACTGTACTTCAAGCTGGGAGCAAGACCCTGTCTGTTCCAAAAAAAAAAAAAAAAAAAAAAAAAAAAAAAAAAAAAAAAAGAACTAACAGAGTCTTAGCAACCAGAACAGAAAGAAGAAAGAGAGGAGGGACTAGAACAGTAAGAGAACGAGACAAATGAGTATGTTTCAGAAGAAAAGGAACCTGGGAATACATTCATCAAGTTAAACAGCTCAAGGAAAGTGAGATGGAGATTTATGCTAAGGGAATGCCTGCAAGCAACATACACCAAGATGCAGGTCAAGATGGCATCCCAGCAAGCACCTTCTGAAATCCAAGTGAGTGTGAGGCACTAAGATGAAAGATGGAGCCTTGTCTTGCCAGGGAAAGGAGGGATGAAAGACAGTGCTCATTCCAGCCTGGAGAAAAAAATTTAGGAAAAGTTGGCATGACAATGATAAGTGTAGGGGTCCAGAATGAGAAAAATAAAGTAGAAACAAAAACTAGAAGCATTTGAAAAAAATATATTCAGAGCCATGAGGCCACAATAATGTGAATAATGTGAATCTAACTATCCACCTCAACTTACTATACGTGCTTTCAAAAATTAGAAGGGGTAGAGGAAGAGCTACTGTCACAAAACTATAAATAAGCCTTTATCTTTCAGGGAGAAATTAATCTCTTATTTTTCCAGTGAAATTGGGAACAGAAAACCCATCTAAAGAAACTATTTGGTGACTGTTCTGAGGTACCTCATTTCAAAAATGAACATATCAAGTTTAATAGTACCTTTCAATGATAGCAGAGTTCGTTCTAGTGAACTCAGAATTACAGCTTCATTGCCAGACGAAACTTGTTGCAGGAATGTGTCTGTGTGGTGATTCCACAGAGAGCAGGCAAAATTATAAATTCCAGAAGCTAACTGCAAAAAAAGGCAACAAATTTATTCATAGTGTATTATAGATTTCAGTAATACATTAGAACTACAAAGTAATATATTTTAGTTTTACAACTAAGCACACATTTTCTGAGAGATCTGAAATAGTCAAAGAGTATTTGTGGCAATGTTTCATACTTTTTTAGCCACAAAGCACAGTAACACATACAGCTTACACTGGCTGCTAAACACACACAGACACACCCCTAAAAGACTAGTTTCTTAAAACAATATTAATACCTCATCAAATCCTGCATTGCAGCCTTATATATTCTATTTTTATTCTTTTTATCCCCACTAATAGGTTGCAACCTCAGTTTAAAACAATGATTTATGGACTGTCACTGAGTATGTCAGATAAATCAATATAAGAAGATATACAAAGGAGAAAGCCTTCCGTGTTCTGCCAGTTCTACCCATACGGCTTTTGCACATTTAATGCCAGGAACATACCAACCACATGGTTTCTCAGTTGCTTTACTAAAGTGTACTGATATTTAAAAACCTGACCCTCACATTAAGAATGTTCTGCCTCAGGCCGGGCGCGGTGGCTCAAGCCTGTAATCCCAGCACTTTGGGAGGCCGAGGCGGGCGGATCACGAGGTCAGGAGATCGAGACCATCCTGGCTAACGCGGTGAAACCCTGTCTCTACTAAAAAATACAAAAAAACTAGCCGGGCGAGGTGGCGGCGCCTGTAGTCCCAGCTACTCGGAGGCCGAGGCAGGAGAATGGCGTGAACCCGGGAGGCGGAGCTTGCAGTGAGCCGAGATGGCGCCACTGTACTCCAGCCTGGGTGACAGAGCGAGACTCCGTCTCAAAAAAAAAAGAAAAAAAAGAATGTTCTGCCTCACACTTTGAGGCAGAACATCTTCCAGTGATATCTTCGATTTTTTCCAGGACTTCTCAAAGCAATCCAGCTGAGTCTACATGGCTATTTACTTTAAATTAAAATTAGATAAAGGTATTTATGACTAGTTATCATCAGCATACTTCAGAATACTTTTTCTTACTCAAGACATAAGCATCTCCTGTTGACTAATTAAATGCTATTTATAGAACAGGCATCAGAAACCAGAGCTGCAATCCTGTTAAAATTATGTTTTTATGAAAAAATCAAATTCCATTTACGTTAGTTTAATTAAGTATTTTTAATGGTCTGTGCCATTAAAACAGCTTCACAATATCCCCCGGAGCAACTGTGCATGTATCCACACAGAACACACAAGCTCAGCAAAGGCTTGAACCTCAGCTAACCTGAGTCTTGGCAAAACATCCTGTGATCCTCCCAGAACACAAGAGGATAGAAGGCTTGTAAGAAACTTACAAGACCATCTACTACTCGCCTCTTTATCTCCTCCTTTAGGCTATCATGAGACAGTTTCTCACCACCTCTCAGGTTCTGAAGAGGTATAAGGCTTTCTGTCCTTCTCCCCTTAAAATATACTGCAGAATATAAAACTACTGAGCTATACAGTCTAGAACTGGCTTCTCAGCAATTAAGCATCCCACGAGTCACATTAGAGTCATCCATCTCCTATTGTTTCTGTGTCATTCTTTCTTGTGTATGAGACAAGGCCCACAGGAAGCTCGCACCTGTAGGTGCTTCCCTTCTCTATCCAAATTAAATAATGAACTGCCTGAATCTAAAAGTGGTTCACTGTATCTTTACAAACTAAATCAGTCAGGGATGCCTTAGCCCTTCCTCGTCTTGTGTGTATACTTCACAACAGGTACAATGACTACTTATTAAGCTACTTTAGCATATTCTCAAGTATGTATGCAGTATTTCATAGAGTAAAATCAAACTGCTGAATCCTAATGTTTCATCATAGCCAAAATACTTTAGTGATCATTCTCTCAATAGTGTTATAACACAAACCGCTGTATCATAAAAAGAGTTTGAAAGTGACATTTTCCCATGAAGTAATAATGTAGCAGAGAAGCAAACATTCACTCTGATAGAAGGGAAATAATATTTAAAAAGTGGGAAAAAAGCTTTATTTCAACAAACTTGCATGCTTTACTTATAACTTCAGTAAACCATAAAATGAATTTGTATTTTTCTTAGTAAGTCCTTTCAGAAAATAAAAAAAGTCTGCAGAATTGAAAAAAATCTATCGTCCTAAAAAATTTTATTTATTATCTTAGGCTCGTGGTAATATTAGGCGGACCATCTGTGGCTATGAACTTTCCGCACATATGCATTAAAGATTTATTTTGGTCAGCCAGAAAGAAAGTGAAAGAATACAAAACAGAAGGATTTAGAAGGTACCGAAAGGGTAGAGAAGTTTTCTAGCAAAAGCACCACCTAAAATTAAATTTTAAACTAATGTAAAATTTCTTACTGTAGCAAATATTTCAACTTCCCAAAAATGAAATCTATAGCCTTGGCTATAATTTGTAGATTTGTTTTGTACTGTGTCTTTTTGTAACAAAACAAAAACTCAAAGGGTGCCATACCCAAATTTCAAGTAAGACCAAAAAACTATTATGCTTTAAACCGATATCTTGCTTACCACAAAATGACATTTTGAATAATTTTATAGCCTTTCTTTGCATCTCCTTAAAACTACCGGTTAACATTAACTTCTGTGTATAGATATTAAAATTGTTTAAGAGGACTTTATATTGAAATTTTTTGTGTCAGTATTATCTGAAGTCACTTGAACTCATTTAGAAGGTAAGCTCAGAGCAGGCGCAATGCCTCAGGCCTGTAATCTCAGTGCTTTGGGAGGCTGAGGCAGGTGATCACTTGGTGTCAGAAGACTAGCCTGTGCAACATGGTGAAACACGGTCTCTACAAAAAATAAAAAAAAATTAACCTGGTGTGGTGGGGTGCACCTGTACTTCCAGCTACTTGAGGGGCTGCAGTGGGAGGATGCCAGGATGCCTTGAGTCCAGGAAGGGAGGCTGCAGTGAGCCGAGACCACACCACTGCACTCCAATCTGGGTGACAAAGTGAGACCCTGTCTCAAAAAAAAAAAACACAAAACAACAACAAAAAATAACCAGCTGGGCACAGTGGCTCACACCTGTAATCCCAGCACTTTGGGAGGCCGAGGCAGGTGGATCATGAGGTCAAAAGACTGAGACCATCCTGGCCAACATGGTGAAACCCGTCTCTACTAAGAATACAAAAATTAGTTGGGCGTGGTGGTGCACACCTGTAGTCCCAGCCAGTCGGGAGGATGAGGCAGGAGAATCCGGAAGGCAGAAGTTGCAGCAAGCAGAGATATCGCCACTGCACTCTAGCCTGGCGACAGAGCAGGCTCCATTTCAAAAAAAAAAAAAAAAAAAAAACCATATAGGCCAGGTGCAGTGGCTCACGCCTGTAATTCCAACACTTTGGGGAGCCAAGACGGGTGGATCACCTGAGGTCAGGAGTTCGAGACCAGCCTGGCCAACATAGCGAAATCCCATCTCTATTACAAATACAAAAATTAGCTGGGCATGGTGGCACGTGCCTGTAATCCCAGCTACTCAGGAAGCTGAGGCAGGAGAAATGCTTGAACCCAGGAGTTGGAGGCTGCAGTGAGCTGAGATCACACTATTGCTCTCCAGTCTGCGTAACAGAGACTCCATCATTAAATAAATAAATAAATAAATAAATAAATAAATAAATAAATAAATAAATAAAACTACATACACAAATAAAAGGTATGTTCCGGATATCAGTTCATCAGTATACAAGTATTTATGTAGATAATGATGACATAAATGGTAAATAAAATAACATTTACAGCATTTACAGAATAAGACATTTATTAAACCTTACTATGCACTAGGCAGTACTCTGTCAGCACTTTACCTGTGTTAACTTATTTAATCATCACAATCTAAAAGTAGATATTATTTACTCTCCTTTTACAATAAGAAAATTAAGTGAGGTATAGAAAAGTTAAGTAACTTGCCCAAGAATAAAGAACACAGTAAGAGGAAGAGACAGGATTTGAATCCAAGGAAGGTGCTCAAAACCTGCTTTATTATCTTCTATGCTCTAATGTCTCCTAATACAATAACTAACAATTAACTGCATTGTATAAAAGAGATAAGCATTTTTGGTATAATTAAGTTCTGTTTAAACTTTTTTTTTTGAGACAAAGAGTCTCACTCTGTTGCCTAGGCTAGAGTGCAGTGGTGTGAGCACAGCTCGCTGCAGCCTCAATCTCCTGGGCTCAAGCAATCGCCTCACCTCAGCCTCCTGAGTAGCTGGGACTACAGGGGTGCACCACACCAGGTTAATTTATATATTTATTTTTACTTTTTGTAGGATGGGGTCTCACTATATTGCCCAGCCTGGTCTCAAACTCCTGGGCTCAAATGATCCTCCTGCCTCAGCCTCCCAAAGTGTTGGGATTACAGGCATAAGCCACCATGCTTGGCCCTGTTTAAACCTTTTGATATCAAAATATAAAGTACACCCTGGGCATAGTATCTGACAAAAGTACACCCTGGGCATGGTATCTGACAACTGTAATCCCAGCACTTTGGGAGGCTAAGGCAAAAGGACCACTTGAGGTCAGGAGTTGAAGAACCACCTAGGCAACAAAGTGAGACTCTGTTTCTACAAAATGTTTCTTAACAAATTAGCTGGACATGGTGGTGCATGACTGTAATCTCAGCTACTTGCAAGGCTGAGGTGAGAGGATCATTTGAACCCAGGAGTTCGGGGCTGCAGTGAGCCACGATCACAACACAGCACTCCAGTCAGGACAAAAGTGAGGCACTGTCTCTAAACATAAATTGAATGTTTTTCTTGTATATACACATATATTCATATACATATAAGTAACATACATGTGTAAATTAGAACTAGCCATAGTTCTAATTTAAACATTCACTATGTTGTTAGTGTAAACATTCACTAGCCATAATGGCCATAGACCTTTTATCTAATTCTCAATACCTTCCACTACCACTACATGCCAGACTCGCTGGAAAAAAAAAAAAAAAAAAAAAGGATGGTAACAGTAATTATTCCCTAGTTCCTCAATTAAAAGTAAGATTAAGCTTGGGGGGAAAAAAAAAGTCAGCCAAATAAAACATGGCACAGACTCAAGAAGCAAAACATTAAGGGAGAATTTGCCACCCTACATAACCAGCATATTTTGAAATTGTGTCAGATTTTTTAAAAGTATTTTGTATTGGCCGGGCACAGTGGCTCATACCTGTAATACCAGCTACTCAGGAGGCCAAGACAGGAGGATTGCTTGAGCCCAGGAGTTCAAGGTTGCAGTGAGCTATGAGTGTACCATTGAACTCTAGCTTGGGAGACAAAACCCTGTCTATAAAAAATAAAAACAGTATTTTTTAATAATGGTAGCAAAGGGGCAAAACTGTTTTATTTTTTTCAGGCCTGACTTCTGTTACCAGAAGAATATCTCTTTGCAGAATTCTACCACTTGCATACACACAATGCAAATCACAGTAGACATATTAAACATAAAATCTTCCCCACTCAGCTACAAAACAAAGAACAAAAAATACCATCTCTGAATACTACACCAAAGGTTCTTACCGTCACAAGATTGAATAAAAGGAAGTATTTAATCATGGTGGAATCAAAGTCATTAAAATAAAATTCTATTCTGTTCCATAAAATTATCTCCTTTTCTATTTATCATTTGACTCTAAAAATACGTGTTAGAAAGTTCAGTAATTCAGGTAGTCAAAGATTCCACTCTATTTCACCTTAAGCAACTTTCAATGTTGAAATTTTCATTCCTACTTCTCACAAAAATAAATAAGATTTATAGATACTAGTGGCAAAATTAGATCTTGATCTATTAATTCTTCCCTCTTTCTGTCCCTAGAAAGTAATACTTAATATGAGAGAACTACAGGCTAAAACATCTCAAATCTGAAAACCTGAAGTATTTGCTTCAAAATCCTTAACTTTGAGTGTCAGCATGATGCTCAAGAGAAATGATCACTGGAGTGTTTCAATTTTCAGATTTTCACATTTGAGATGTTCAACGTAAGTATAATGAAAATATTACAAAATCTGAAAAAAATCTGAAACATTTCTGTTCCCAAGCATTGCAGATAAGAAGTACTTAACCTGTACCTTAAGGACTACAGATATGAAAAGCACATAAGACACCTGGCACACAGCAGGTATTGCTAAATGAAGGCATGTAGTATTTGAGACAGAAATTAAAAAAAAAAAAAAACCAATAGTATGGAAATTTAAAAACAAAAACCTAACAGTTAAGGACATTAGGCATCTCTTAAAGTTCCAATTCAAGACTTTCTAGCTAGCCTACGAAAGGTCTGTACACAAATGGCTGGAATGAAGAAGCAATAGCACTACCTTTCGACAAAGAGTCTCTCCTTGACCAAACTTTAATTAGGCTTTTCTGAACCTTTGTCCTAACTAGGCTTCTACTTTTGGACTTCCAAAACGTCTGTTCTTTGCATCACCCAATTTTAGCAAGAAATCTTGCTATGTTGGTTTAGCCAAAATCCCCTATCCTTGACATCTGATATTATCAATATCTAATCAGGTTGCTTTCAGCAAGAATCCTATTAGGTCAGTTTGGCCAAGAACCCCCTCTCATCCCTGATGATTCTTTTTAGTAATTTTCCATCCTCACAACTCCCACAACCCTCCTGCAATCGCCCACCCTTTCCACCCCTGCTCCTTGGCAATAAATTCCCACTTTTCCTTGTATTCAGAGTTGAGCACAATTTCTCTCCCCTATCGCAAAACCCCACTACAGTAGCACCATCTGAATAAAGTCTGTTTTATCATCCTTTACAAGTGTTTGAAAAGTTTTTCTTTAACACTTTTCAGCCCTTTACCTTCAGTAAACGCAGGGAAAGATAAAGAAAGAAGAAACATCAGAAATAAAGAAGAAACCACAGGAAGCAACCATTGCCAACTAATATATTCACAAGCCCTGTATAACCTCCTATCTGCTCCAGAAAACACCAACTGATACATGCTTATAGAAGGCTCAGCCAGAAAAGAGTAAGTAATAAAGCAAACAAGTAGGAGAAATACAAATATTTTTTTTCTATATGTGATTCTAAAAACTGTGGAGGGGGAAAGGAATATTCAGTGAGACAATATGCAAATAAACTATTTAATGAAACATGTTAAGTACTAGTTCATGAAATACTTAACATTTTCTATTTCTAAACCAGAAGAAACAGTGCCACCTACTGACTGCTTAGTGGCTGTAACTGAGAAACCCAAAGCCTTGACTCCAAAGTATCAAAAGCTAAACATTACACACTAAGTATTTCAGCACTTCAAATATTCTTAAACTTTTTTAGCCTCCTAATTGTCTTCATAATTTTCCCTTAAGAAATGTTAGCACCAAAAAAGTTTTACATCAAAGTTCATGTATTAAATAATTCATCACTAATACTGGGACAAAAAATACTACCCATGAGCTACCGATGCCAAACTCTGCTTACCCTGAACCTAATCAGCAACGTATATAATCAATAAATGTAGAAGGTGGGGCATCCTACAAGACAACTGATCTCGTTTTTTTTTTTTTTTTTTTTT